>NC_083243.1:4186954-4320696 GCF_032191835.1 Heteronotia binoei | reverse complement strand
TTCCCAGCTGCGGAGAACATCCAGCCAGTTTCCTTATCGCTACCCTTCCAGGAAGCCCCGCCAAACAATGGGCACATCCACAAACCAATTGCCCTTTCATCACACCCCCTCCAGCCTAGAAATAGCAGCTCTCCAGCAGCCCTGGCCCCACTCAATGCACAGCAGCCAAGAAGGTCTGAGTGCCTGCTCCGGCTGCAACGCCACTGAGGATGGTCTCCGCAGCTGAGAACGAAATGTCTGGAAGGAAAACTTTCTCCAGTAAAACACGGCACTTGAGCCCGAAAGATTCTACAAACCCTAATGATGTTACCAGCCGTGAAAACCTGAAATCTTCAAACTCATTTGTTTGGAGGACCAGATCTGACACAAATGGGACTTTGTGGGGCCGGGCCATGTGGGTCATCGAATGTAATGTACGGTAGCGGAGATATGAACTTTATAGCGTCATTTTGGTGTAGTGGTTAAGTGTGCGAACTCTTATCTGGGAGAACCGGGTTTGATTCCCCACTCCTCCACTTGTACCGGCTAGAATGTCAGCCACAGCTCTGACAGAGGTTGTCCTTGAAAGGGCAGCTGTTGTGAGAGCTCTCTCAGCCTCACCCACCTTACAGGGTGCCTGTTGTGGGAAGAGAAGATAAAGGAGATTGTGAGCCGCTCTGAGTCTCTGATTCAGAGAGAAGGGCGGGATGTAAATCTGCAATTCTTCTTCTTCTTCTAAAGGATGCAAGCACAACTAAAGATACTCTTTTTAAAACTTAAAATACAAACATGCCTGAAAACTCTTGCAATATTTTTGTTTAAATGGAAAGGTGGGGGAATAGTGGGATTTGGCAATGCAGTTTTTAAAATAGAACATCGAGAAAAAGCACAAGGATCGCTGCAGAAACTAAAAAATGTAAAACGCTCTGAGCCTGGGAAAACAATGAAAGAGCATTGGAAGCTTCTCTCCCCCCCACCACGGTCTACTCAGATTGGCAATGGCTCTCCAGTGTAATATCTCCATTTGGCTGTGGGTTCTCAGGTTAAGTTAATTTCAAACGAACCAACTTTCATCCTGTAAACGAGAAGAAGAGAAGAGATCGGATTTCTACCACGCCCTTCACTAACCAAAGAAGAAGATATTGGATTTATATCCTGCCCTCCACTCTGATTCTCAGAGTCTCAGAGCGGCTCACAATCTCCTTTATCCTTCTCCCCCACAACAGACACCCTGTGAGGTGGGTGGGGCTGAGAGGGCTCTCACAGCAGCTGCCCTTTCAAGGACAACTCCTGCGAGAGCTATGGCTGATCCAAGGCCATTCCAGCAGGTGCAAGTGGAGGAGTGCGGACTCAAACCCAGTTCTGAGAGAGCCAGTTTGGTGTAGTGGTTAAGTGCGTGGACTCTTATCTGGGAGAACCAGGTCTGATTCCCCACTCCTCCACTTGCAGTTGCTGGAATGGCCTTGGGTCAGCCATAGCTCTTGCAGAGTTGTCCTTGAAAGGGCAGCTGCTGTGAGAGCCCTCTCAGCCCACCCACCTCACAGGGTGTCTGTTGTGGGGGGGAGAAGGTAAAGGAAATTGTAAGCCACTCTGAGTCTCTGATTCAGAGAGAAGGGCGGGGTATAAATCTGCAGTCTTCTTCTTCTGAGGACTTTTATCTGGGAGAACCAGGTTTGATTCCCCACTCTTCCACTTGCAGCTGCTGGAATGGCCTTGGGTCAGCCGTAGCTCTCGTAGGAGTTGTCCTTGAAAAGGCAGCTGCTGTGAGAGCCCTCTCAGCCCCACTCACCTCACAGGGTGTCTGTTGTGGGGGTGGGGGGGAGAAGATAAAGAAAATTGTGAGCCGCTCTGAGTCTCTGATTCAGAGAGAAGGTTGGGGTATAAATCTGCAGTCTTCTTCTTCATCTCCAGAGAAAGAGTCTTCGCACTTAACCGGTACACCAAACTGACTCTTAGTGATTCTCAGCAGAAGATAAAATGTCAATTGAATGATCATTTGTGTTATATTACTAGGTCTAAATATTCCACTGATCGTATTTCACCATTGATGTCTATAGCCGTGGATGAAGTTCTTTTAACGGGTTATATAGATGTGCCCACCTCCTAATTTTTTACTGAATGAATATGTAAGATTCCAGGTTTTTTATATACTGCCAAAAATCCATAAATCAAGCTTTTCCTCCACTGGATAGACGCACTGTTTCAGGGCTCAAACTTGATTCTAGAGTTTGCAAATAAGATCTTATAGCAGATGCCTATAAAAGCCAGTCAAGGGAGACTGCTCAATGTGGAAGCAACAAGTCCCTCGCCATCCGGTGGACTCTGTAACCACAGTTCCTGACTCTGCTTCACCCCAGTGACCTTTGAACTTTAATATTGGACCTGCTTGCTCTCGTAGATGATCTTGGACTGCTAGACTTTGCTTTCTGGATCAAACTCTGAGCTAGCTGACCTTCTGGACTGAATTTTGACTCTGACTTTGGACTTTGTCTGGGCTTGTGCCTAGACTCTTCTAACAGTATGTATTATTTGATTTAGGCACGTTTAGCCCAGAGAGGAGTGGTTGAGAGGTGATAGGATCACCAACTTCAAGTCCTTGAAGGGCTGTCCTATAGAGGATGGCGTGGAATTGTTTTCTGGGCTCCAGAAGGTAGGATCAGAACCAGTGGGTTGAAATTAAATCAAAAGAGTTTCCGGCTCAACATTAGGAAGAACTTCCTGACCATTAGAGCGGTTCCTCAGTGAAACAGGCTTCCTCAGGAGGTGGTGGGCTCTCCTGCCTTGGAGGTTTTTAAACAGAAGCTAGATGGCCCTCTGACAGCAATTAGGATCCTGTGAATTTAGAGGGAGGGGTTTGTGAGTTTCCTGCATTGTGCAGAGAGTTGGACTAGACGACCCTGGAGGTCACTTCCAACTCTTATGATACTTCGGGAGGTTGTGGGCTCTCCTTCCTTGGAGGTTTTTCAACAGAGGCTAGATGGCCATCTGACAGCTATGAAGATCCTGTGAATTTAGGAGGAGGGGGTTTGTGAGTTCCCTGCATTGTGCAGGGGGTTGGACTAGACGACCCTGGAGGTCCCTTCCAACTCTAGGTTTCTAGGATTCTTCAGGAGGTGGTGGGCTCTCCTTCCTTGGAGGTTTTTAAACAGAGGCTAGATGGCCATCTGACAGCAATGAGGATCCTGTGAATTGAGGGGGAGGTGTGTGTGAGTTTCCTGCATTGTGCAGGGGGTTGGACTAGACGACCCTGGAGGCCCTTTCCAACTCTATGATTCTATGATAAGGTGTGAGGATCAAAAGGCACACAAATCACACTAGCACATGGTGGGGGCGGGAAGAGCGGTTAAGTCGCAGCTGATTTATGGTGACCCCCATAAGGTTTTCAAGGCAAGAGACGTTCAGAGCTGGGTTTCCTGCCATTGCCTGCCCCTGAGAAGCAACCCTGAGCTTCCTTGTGGGTCTCGCATTCAAGCAGGGTCAGCCCTAGACTTTCTGGCACCCTAGGGCAAAGCTAACCTGGCACACACCCCTGAGCCATGTAGAGGGTGTCCAATTCAGCGCCCCCAGAAGGCCAGCGCCTAGGCATTCAAGTAGTAACCAAAGCCCACCCTGCTAAGCTTCCAAGATCTGTAAAAACATATGTATATGCAGAGCTTTTTTTTGTAGCAGGAACTACTTTGCATATTAGGCCACGCCCCCTCTGATGTAGCCCAATCCTCCAAGAGTTTCCAGTAGACCCTGTACGAAGAGTCCTGAAAGCTCCAGGAGGATTGGCTACATCAGGGGGGGGGGGGCATAATATGCAAAGGCCCTCTCATGGATTGCTGCTTTGGCCACCCAATGAGAAGGGAGTACTCCCTGGAGAAGACCCTGATGCTGGAAAGACAGAAGGCCAAAGAAGAAGGGGATGGCAAAATGTCGATTGTGCGTTAGAGAGACCAAGAGGGTGATGCTTAGCGACGCAAGAATGAAGGCTGTACACAGTAGCTGTAAAACCACTATATACATTTATTTACACCAACTCACTCTCCTGACTGACAATATGCTCCGCTGCAACTCCAACTCCATAAACCCACAATCACCACTGTTGCTCTGTACATTTATACATGGGACAGCCAATCAGCAACTTGCTGTGTCATGCTGACTCTGCTGGCTGATGTAAGACCACCAGCCTGCTGTCAGGTAGATCATCTAAGCCTCTAGATCTACTTTCTGTTTTGCAGCACATGCTATAAGCTGTCTGTTTACACATAATAGTGACACAAAAGAGGAGACGCTGGACAGCGTTTCTGATGTGACTAATACGAATTTGAGGAGACTTTGGAGGATGGTGAATAAACATGGATAAACATGGATCAGAGATCCCTCAGTGGCTATTAGCCACTGCATATTGTTGGAACTGTCTGGGGCAGTGATGCTCTGTATTCTTGGTGCTTGGGGGGGGCAGCAGTGGGAGGGCCTTCCAGTGTCCCTGGTTACACTGATGGACCTCCTGGTGGCACTTGGTTTTTTTTGGCCACTGTGTGACACGGAATGTTGGACTGGAGGGGCCATTGGCCTGATCCAACATGACTTCTCTTATGTTCTTATGTGACACAGAGCGTTGGACTGGATGGGCCATTGGCCTGATCCAACATGGCTTCCCTTATGTTCTTATGTGTCACAGAGCGTTGGACTGGATGGGCCATTGGCCTGATCCAGCATGGCTTCCCTTATGTTCTTATGTGACACAGGTGTGTTGGACTGGATGGTCCATTGGCCTGATCCAACATGGCTTTTCTTATGTGACACAGAGTGTTGGACTGGATGGGCCACTGGTCTGATCCAAGATGGCTTCTCTTATGTTCTTATGTGACACAGAGTGTTGGACTGGATGGGCCCATTGGCCTGATCCAACATGACTTCTCTTATGTTCTTATGTGACACAGAGCGTTGGACTCGATGGGCCATTGGCCTGATCCAACATGGCTTCCCTTATGTTCTTATGTGTCACAGAGCGTTGGACTCGGATGGGCCATTGGCCTGATCCAGCATGGCTTCCCTTATGTTCTTATGTGACACAGAGTGTTGGACTGGATGGGCCATTGGCCTGATCCAACATGGCTTCTCTTATGTTCTTAATATGCAAAGGAGTTCCTGCTACAAAAAAAGCCCTGTTTGCAAGCTATTATGAGTAAGTGAGAATGCTTGGCCGTTTCATTCACCTTAGGTGGAATCTAAGAATGAATCAAAGCTTCTCCATCTCTTGCCAAAGCATAGCAGAAAAGGCCCCCTCCTGAAATGCAAATCTGAGACGTCCATCCATCCCAGAGTGCTAGCTGCTTTAAGAGGGACTGTCTGAAAAAATCGTCTTTCTCAGCTCTTCCATCCATCATGTCTTTACTCTGAGCATACGAGCGATATTCAAAGTGAGCCTGCGACGGCTGAAGGCGCGCTGCCAATCACCGCATCAGTGTTCTTTTTCCGGGAGATTATGGTGGCAGACGCAGGGCTTCTCACGAGAACTTATTTCAGCAGTTATCAGAGCTGGTTTGTTCTAGCGGAGTACATTTCTCAGGAATGCTGACTGTGGCTTCTGACAGGGGACCCAAACGTTCTGTGTGGTGTGGTTACACCCGTAAGTAATTCAGACTGACTTATGCTAAATAATGTAACGCGATTCCTAGGGGTATATACCTTCTACGTCCTATGTGCAATTTGCATTCGATTCCACAACACGCTCAGCCTCTCCACCAGCAGCAGTGGAATTTTAGCAAGAGCTCCTTTGCATATTAGGCCACACACCCCTTGATGTAGCCAATCCTCCAAGAGTTTGCAAGGCTCTTTTTTTTGTAAGCTCCTGGAAGAGACTGGTTACATCAGGGGGTGTATGGCCTACTAGGCAAAGGAGCCCCTGCTAGAATCCCACCTCTGTCCACAAGGATCATGTAGCATTATAGCAGCAGCCCCCAACCTGTTTGAGCCGGAGATCACCTTTGGAATTCTGACACTGAACGGTGGGCATAACCACAAATGGCTGCCAGAAAAGGGCAGAGCCAACCACAGAAGAAGAAGATATTGGATTTATATCCCGCCTTCCACTCTGAAGAGTCTCAGAGCAGCTCACAATCTCCTTTCCCTTCCCCCCCTCCCAAAACAGACACCCTGTGAGGTGAGTGGGGCTGAGAGGGCTCTCACAGCAGCTGCCGTTTCAAGGACAACTCCTGCGACAGGTATGGCCGATTCAAGACCATTCCAGCAGGTGCAAGTGGAGGAGTGGGGAATCAAATCCGGTTCTCCCAGATAAGAGTCTGCGCACTTCACCACTACACTAAACTGGCTCTCCTTAGTAGCCATCTTGCTTCCTGCCGTACCAAATAAGGCCCATGCCAAATAAGGTCTTCCTGTCTCAACTTTACCCTAGTTCCCCCCCCCCCCCCCTCTATTCTGCTGTCCTGTTACCAATATGCATGCATGATAGTGCTGGGCGGGATATAAATCCAAACTTCTTCTTCTTCTTCTTTTCTTTTTCTTCTTCGCCTGCCTAGAAAGCAGGCAAAAAGCCGGAGTGAACTGTTTTCTGTTTTGCCCTCCTCTCCACAATGTTTAAAGCCTTCTGTCTAAAGGAGAAACGTGGGAGTCTAATAAACTGTTTTGTTTCCCTAAATTTGGAGTCAAATAAATGTGGAGTCTAATAAGCCGTTTTGTTTCCCCTAAATTTGGAGTCCAATAAAGTTTATCTACGAGGTCTTAAAGTTATTGGTGAGTATGTATTAGCCTTCTCATAACTGAAGGCAATCTGGACTCCGATAGTTTTATATTTGGCTGTGAAATCGCTTATAACAAAATGCAGCTGAAGTTTTTTGGAATGCATAAAGATCTGATAAGATAGGGATGGTGAGTCTTTATAAGCCCTGGACATTTGGGCGCCAGCGGCTGCTTTGCACCGGGGTTTTGCTGCACTAGCCTCTGTGTTAGATCATGCCGAGCTAATAGACTCAGGGCTGACTTCATGGTCAACCCAAGAGCTTAACGACTCTTATTAGAGATCTCTAATACAAGATGGGACTTGGGACTTTGATTTGAAATGGGAAAATGCAGACCAATCGGGGTCAAGCCCCTGTTGCTTTGGGGACTTATCGTTTTCATTATGCTCTCTGCTTTATTGTAGAACTATGCTTTATGCTTGACCGAATTCTGACTAATTGTTTTCTTTTTTTGCCTTCCTAGCCGTAAAGTTTAAGCCTTCTGTTTAAAGGAGAAGCGTGGAGTCTAATAAACTGTTCTGTTTCCCCTAAATGCCGCTCCCCTGCCGCCCCCTGGGGGGGTCTTCTTGCAGCCAGCCCTCCCGGTGGCTCTTCGTAGTCAGCTGTGGAGGTCTCAGAACTGGGTAGAGGCGGGGTTATGTCACCCAGCCTCCCAACTGGTGAGCCAGTTTGGTGTAGTGGTTAAGTGTGCGGACTCTTATCTGGGAGAACCGGGTTTGATTCCCCACTCCTCCACTCGCAGCTGCTGGAATGGCCTTGGGTCAGCCGTAGCTCTGGCAGAGGTTGTCCTTGAAAGGGCAGCTGCTGTGAGAGCCCTCTCCAGCCCCACCCACCTCACAGGGGGTCTGTTGTGAGGGAGGAAGGTAAAGGAGATTGTGAGCCGCTCTGAGACTCTTCGGAGTGGAGGGCGGGATATAAATCCAATATCTTCTTCTTCTTCTATCCCCGGTGGTGTTTAGGGCTCCTTGCGGCTCTCTGAATGGACAGCCCTCCTTCCACATTCACTTCCTTCCTCCCCGACCTCCCAGCGTGGCTTTTTTTTATTTCCCTTCTAGCCTTAGGGTTGCCAAGTCCAATTCAAGAAATATCTGGGGGCTTTGGGGGCGGAGCCAGGAGACTTTGGCGGTGGAGCCAGGAACAAGGGGTGTGACAAGCATAATTGAACTCCAAGGGAGTTCTGGCCATCATATTTAAAGGGACAGCATACCTTTTAAAATGATTGATCTGTAACATTAGCCAATCCGAGAGGTTTGAAGGATGCTGTTGGAATGACTGTGTTAGTGGAATCAATGAAGTTCAGAGAAGCGCAGAATATCCCTGAGAGGATGTTACTGAGATCTTTCCATGCCTTGTCGACATCAGCAACAGAGTCCTGAAACCAGACCCAGAGTTCGGCTGCAGCTTGTAGGTATGGCTGCCCCCAACTCTGTGTTCGCCAGAAGCCCTGAGTGAGGGAGAGATGCAACTCGCGCACTGAATACTTAGAGATGAGCTGTCCCAAAGCTATTCCTAGTGAGAAACGCCCTCCCGCTGCAAGTCTGAGTCCCAGCGCATCCGGAACTGAAAAGTGGCGGCCAGGTCACCGGAAGGGAGGGGACTAAGCAGTAATTTCCTCTCTCAAGGAATCGCGGCGGGGCTCAGCCGCTGTCGCCGCAAGCGCCGGCACCAGGAGCAAAAGCCCCAGCAGTGCCTTGCAAAAAAAAAAAAAAACCCAGGACCGGGTGGAGGAGGAGGAGGGGGGGCAGCCCCACAACAGGCCCAAGCGGGACGCCCCCTCGGGCATTGCACCCCACACACACTGCCTCCCCCCCCCCCAGCCGCTCCGTGCAAACAAACAAAAAAACCCCACTCCTTCCTCCTGCATTTGCAAAGCCCCGCCATTGCAAAGGTGCGACCCGCCGAGGAGGGCACTTCTTCCCCCTCTGCCTCTTTTTTTTGCAATGCTCTTTTTTTTCTTTCTTGCTGTACCCACCTATTTCCTCAGGCCCCGGGGGAGGGCGGGGAAAAGGGGGTTGCAAAGCTCGGCCCTGTTGCAAGGAGGAGGAGGCGCGTTTGGCTGCCTCTGCTTTGGGTGGGGGATGGGTTGCGCCAGGAGGCTGTCTCCTCCCACCCCCAGGTCAAGGCGAGGCGCTGGCAGCGTCGCCAACCTTCCCTCCCACCCCCACCCCAAGCCTGGAGCCGGGGAAAGAGGCGGCAACGGAAGTGCCACCTGAATGCCTCCACCATCCCCTTCTCTAATTTTACCTCAGAGGGGGAGGGGAGTGGAGCCGGCGACCCGCTGCACTGCTGTCGCCTCTTCTCACCTTCACCTTAGCTGCTGCTCCTCTGAGACGGGCTCAGCAGCCTCCGAAGGAGCCGGACTCGCGGCTCGCCACACTCCTTGGCGCCGTTCCCCCCTCCCCTCCCCCCACTTCCATTTTTTTGGAGGACGGGGGAAGAGGCTGCAAATTCAGGGGGTCCCCTGCCAGGGCGGGAGGTTTGGGAAGCCTAGACTCTTTGCAACCTCATGGATTAAGTCATGCCAGGCCCTCCTATCTTCCACCATCCTCCGAAGTCTGCTCAAATTTGTGTTAGTTACATCAGTAACGCTGTCAAGCCATCTCCTCTTTTGCCGTCCCCGCTTCTTTTGCCTTCTGTCTTTCCCCAGCATCAGGGTCTTTTCCATGGAGTGCTCCCTTCTCATTTGGTGGCCAAAGGATTTGAGCTTCAGCTTCAGCATCTGACCTTCCAGGGAACAGTCTGCGTTGATTTCCCTTAGGACTGACTGACTGGATCTTCTTGCAGTCCAAGGGACTCTCAAGAGTCTTCTCCTGTGAATTTAGGGGGAGGTATTTGTGAGTTTTCTGCATTGTGCAGGGGGTTGGACTAGATGATCCTGGAGGTCTCTTCCAACTCTGTGATTCTATGGGTGCATCATAGAGGTGATCATTGATGGGGATCGCGCAGCACTTGATAGGATATAGTTGTGGACTGATTCGATGTGTGAAGTGTGTCACATGAACACCTCAATCTTCCTTACACTAAATCTCAGACTTTTGATCTATCAAAGTCAGTCTTCTCTATTCAGACTGGCAGCTTCTCTCCAGGGTCACAAGTGGAGGTTTTTCACATCATGGGCTGCCTGGGGTACTGGGGACTGAACCTACGATCTTCTACATGCCAAGCAGATGCTCTGCTACTGAGCTGCAGCTTCTTCTTCTTCCCTGAGTTTCTTGCTTTCTATGGACTCCGACTCTTGGTCCATCAAAGTCAGTCTTGTCTACTCTGACTGGCTGGGTCTCTCCAGAGTCTCAGAGGTCTTTCATCTAACCCGCGACCTGATCCTTTTAAATTGCACATGTCAGAGTCTGATCCAGCAGGGCTCTTCTTCTTATTTTGCTTCTTATGACTTCTTTGCTTTGAGTCGTTCTTCACGCAGGCATCCTTTTAAACTTGGTGGTCCCTTTCCTGACTTGAGGTATGCATAGGGTTGCCAATATATTTTTCATCTAGAGCCAGTTTGGTGTAGTGGTTAAGTGTACGGACTCTTATCTGGGAGAACCGGGTTTGATTCCCCACTCCTCCACTGGCACCTGCTAGCATGGCCTTGGGTCAGCCAGAGCTCTGGCAGAGGTTGTCCTCGAAAGGGCAGCTGCTGTGACAGCCCTCTCCAGCCGCACCCACCTCACAGGTTGTCTGTTGTGGGGGAGGAAGGGAAAGGAGATTGTAGGCCACTCTGAGACTGTCCTTGAAAGGGAAGCTGCTGTGAGAGCCTTCTCCAGCCCCACCCACCTCACAGGGTGTCTGTTGTGGGGGAAGAAGGTAAAGGAGATTGTGAGCCGCTCTGAGACTCATCGGAGTGGAGGGGGGGATATAAATCCAATATCTTTATCTACCTCACAGTGTGTCTGTTGTGGGGGAGGAAGGGAAAGGAGATTGTGAGCCGCTCTGAGACTCTTCGGAGTGGAGGGCGGGATATAAATCCAATATCTTCATCTACCTCACAGGGTGTCTGTTGTGGGGGAGGAAGGGAAAGGAGATTGTGAGCCGTTCTGAGACTCTTCGGAGCGGAGGGCGGGATATAAACCCAATATCTTCATCTACCTCACAGGGTGTCTGTTGTGGGGGAGGAAGGGAAAGGAGATTGTGAGCCGTTCTGAGACTCTTCGGAGTGGAGGGTGGGATATAAATCCAATATCTTCATCTACCTCACAGGGTGTCTGTTGTGGGGGAGGAAGGGAAAGGAGATTGTGAGCCGTTCTGAGACTCTTCGGAGTGGAGGGCGGGATTTAAATCCAATATCTTCCTCTACCTCACAGGGTGTCTGTTGTGGGGGAGGAAGGGAAAGGAGATTGTGAGCCGCTCTGAGACTCTTCGGAGCGGAGGGTGGGATATAAATCCAATATCTTCCTCTACCTCACAGGGTGTCTGTTGTGGGGGAGGAAGGGAAAGGAGATTGTGAGCCGCTCTGAGACTCTTCGGAGCGGAGGGCGGGATATAAACCCAATATCTTCATCTACCTCACAGGGTGTCTGTTGTGGGGGAGGAAGGGAAAGGAGATTGTGAGCCGCTCTGAGACTCTTCGGAGTGGAGGGCGGGATAGAAATCCAATATCTTCTTCTTCCTCTTTCCCTGCTGCCTTCCACTTTTCCTATCATGATTGTCTTTCGTCTTCTCCTAATGTGAGCAAAGATAGGTCCGAGGAGAACAAAATAGGAGTCAATGGCCCCTTTAAGACCAACTTAAGTTTTATTCAGAACGTACGCTTTCGTGTGCTCATCTAGTCTGATGAAGTGTGCTTAGAGCACACGAAAGCTTACGTTCTGAATAAAACTTAAGTTGGTCTTAAAGTTGCCATTGACTCCTATTTGGCCTGAATGAAGTCGTTTTAAATGAAGCCAACTCGAGATTGGAGTGCTGTACTGCGCTCTTCTTGGAGCTGCCTTTGTCACGAATCCAGAAACTTCAGCTAGTGCAGAACGCGGCTGCTAGGCTGCTAACGGGGAGGTCCAAGTGGAAGCACATAAAGCCAGCACTGCAGGAACTGCACTGGCTACCAATAGCGTACTGGATTCATTGCAACGTGCTGGTTATTACCTTTAAAGCCCTATATGGTCGAGGACCTGTTTACCTGAGGGACTGTCTGTCCCCTCACGTCCCCCAGAGAGTACTAACATCTGGATCTCAACATCTCCTAGTGGTGAGACTGTCAACCACCAGGGACCGGGCCTTTTCAGTGGCAGCCCCCTCCTGGTGGAATCAATTGCCGGAAAAGGTTAGGGCCCTATGGGATCTTGCTCAGTTCCGCATGGCCTTTAAGACTGTTCTCTTCCGGCAAGCCTTCAGTCAACTGTAGGAGAATTCTGAAACAACTGTCGTCCTGAGAATATGAGTACCATCTGATTGGTTAGCACCAACTGTAGATTGTTTTAACTTGTACTGTTTAATGGTTTTATTGATTTTATGACTGCAATCATAGTATACTAGTTAAACATAAACATTTAATTTCTAGAGGGAGTTTAGGCTTGATTTGGTCTAGAACCCATTCATTTGTCATAAGAACATAAGAGAAGCCATGTTGGATCAGGCTAATGGGCCATCCAGTCCAACATTCTGTGTTACATAAGAACATAAGAGAAGCCATGTTGGATCAGGCCCATGGCCCATCCAGTCCAACACTCTGTGTCACTTAAGAACATAAAAGAAGCCCTGTTGGATCAGGCCAATGTCCCCTCCAGTCCAACACTCTGTGTCACATAAGAACAGAGGAGACACCATGTTGGATCAGGCCAGTGGCCCATCCAGTCCAACACTCTGTGTCACATAAGAACAGAAGAGAAGCCATGTTGGATCAGGCCAGTGGCCCCTCCAGTCCAACACTCTGTGTCACATGAGAACAGAAGAGAAGGCATGTTGGATCAGGCCAGTGGCCCCTCCAGTCCAACACTCTGTGTCGCATAAGAACATAAGGGAAGCCATGTTGGATCAGGCCAGTGGCCCCTCCAGTCCAACACTCTGTGTCACATAAGAATAGAAGAGAAGCCATGTAGCTGCCACCACCTCCTATGGCAGTGAATTCCACATGTTAATCACCCTTTGGGTGAAGAAGGACTTCCTTTTATCCGTTCTAACCCGACTGCTCGGCAATTTCATCAAATGCCCACGAGTTCTTGTATTGTGAGAAAAAGCGAAAAGGACTTCTTTCTCTACATTCTCCATCCCATGCATTTTAGTGGTCAGCAGAATCTATGAAACTCTCTTTAAACACATCTCAAAGGAATTTACTTTCTTACTGTCAGTTTTCTTCATTGTCCAACACGTATGTGTAAGAACTGTTAAATCACTTTGGATTTATGGTGACCATGAATGAACTTTTTCCAAGATGTTCTCTCATTAACCAGCCTTGCTCAGGTCTTACATGGAGTCAATCCATCTCCTGTTGGGTCTTCAGCTCAATAACCTCAATTTAGTCATTTGAGCTTCTAAGGAAAGTTCAGGCTGTACATTTAGGTGGCAGAGAAGAAGAAGAAGAAGAATGTAGATTTATACGCCGCCCTTATCTCTGAATCAGAGATTCAGAAGATATATACGATTGTAAGTCATCTCTGAATCAGAGATTCAGAGTGACTTACAATCGCCTATATCTTCTCCCCCACAAAAGACATCCTGTGAGGTGGGTGGGGCTGAGAGGGCTCTCACAGAAGCTGCCCTTTCAAGGACAACTCCTGTGATAGCTATGGCTAACCCAAGGCCATTCCAGCAGCTGCAAGTGGAGGAGTGGGGAATCAAATCCGGTTCGCCCAGATAAGAGTCTGCACACTTAACCACTACACCAAACTGGCTCTCCAAACTGAGAGAAGAAGAAGAAGAAGACTCATTTGGAATACTGAGTACAATTCTGGCCACCGCACCTCAAAAAGGATGTTATAGCATTGGAAAAAGTGCAGAAAAGGGCAACTAGAATGATTAAAGGTTTGGAACACTTTCCCTATGAAGAAAAGTTGAAACGCTTGGGGCTCTTTAGCTTGGAGAAGCGTCGAGTGTGGGGTGACATGATAGAGGTTTACAAGGTTATGCATGGGATGGAGAAAGCAGAGAAAGAAGTACTTTTCTCCCTTTCTCACAATACAAGAACTCGTGGGCATTCAATGAAATTGCTGAGCAGTCAGGTTAAAACGGATAGAAGGAAGTCCTTCTTCACCCAAAGGGTGATTAACATGTGGACTTCACTGCCACAGGAGGTGGTGGTGGCTACAAGCATAGCCAGCTTCAAGAGGGGGTTAGATAAAAATGTGGAGCAGAGGTCCATCAGTGGCTATTAGCCACAGTTTGTGTGTGTGTGTGTATTGGCCACTGTGTGACACAGAGTGTTGGACTGGATGGGCCATTGGCCTGATCCAACATGGCTTCTCTTATGTTCTTATATACTGCAGATTTATACCCTGCCCTTCTGTCTGAATTAGAGTCTCACAGCGGCTTGCAATCTCCTTTATCTTCTTCTCCCACAACAGACACCCTGTGAGGTGGGGGGAGCTGAGAGACCTCTCCCAGAAGCTGCCCTTTCAAGGACAACTCCGATGAGGGCTATGGATGGCCCAAGGCCATCCCAGCAGCTGCAAGCGGAGGAGTGGGGAATCAAACCCGGTTCTCCCAGAACACGAGCCCGCGCGCTTAACCACTACACCAAACTGGCTCTCCAAATTGACTGTAAAAGGCTTTCCTTTAAACCAGTTATATCCGTTGGCTTCCTTCCCTTCCTGAAACCTTGCAGTTTTCAAGAAGGTTGTCAAAATCTTACCTCATCAATCAACGGATTGTCCCTCCTCACAACGAACACTCTTTGAGGACCTTTCTGAGCCCCTGACATAACAAGTCTGCCAACAGAGGTCAGGTTATAAAACAAACAATGTACAGTCAGTTTGTTGTTGTTCAGTCACACAGTCGAGTCTGACTGTTTGCAACCTCATGGACAAAGTCACGCCAGGCCCTCCTGTCTTCCACCGTCCTCTGAAGTCTGCTAAAATTCATGTTTGTTACATCAGTAACACTGTCCAGCCATCTCCTCTTTTGCCCTCCCCTTCTTCTTTTGCCTTCTGTCTTTCCCAGCATCAGGGTCTTCTCCAGGGAGTGCTCCCTTCTCATTGGGTGGCCAAAGCATTTGAGCTTCACCTCCAGCATCTGACCTTCCAGGGAACAGTCTGGGTCGATTTCCCTTAGGACTGACTGATTGGATCTTCTTGCAGTCCAAGGGACTCTCAAGAATCTTCTCCAGCACCACAGCTCAAAAGCATCTATTCTTCTGTGCTCGGCCTTCCTTATGGTCTCACAGCCGTACATTACTACTGGGAATACCATCGCTTTGACCATACAGACTTTTGTTGGCAGGGTGATGTCTCCACTTTTTATTATACTGCCCAGGTTCGCCACAGCTGTCCTCCCAAGGAGCAAACGTCTTTTAATTTCATGGCTACAGTCACCATCGGCAGTGATCTTGGATCCCAGAAATGTGAAGTCTGTCACGACTTCCATGTCTTCCCCTTCTATCTGCCAAGGTGTGATGGGGCCGGATGCCATGATCTTAGTTTTTTTGATGTTGAGTTTCTAGCCTACTTTTGTGCTCTCCTCTTTCACCCTCAACAAAAGGTTCTTTAGGTCTTCCTCACTTCCTCACTTTCTGCCATTAGAGTGGTGTCATGTGCATATCTGAGGTTGTTAATATTTTTCCCAGCAATCTTAATTCCGGTTTGTGCTTCATCCAGGCCAGCATTCCGCATGATGTACTCTGTATATAAATTAAATAAGCAGGGTGACAATATACATCCTTGTCGAACTCCTTTTTCTTTTCTAAACCAGTCAGTTGTTCCATATCCCGTTCTGACCATTGCTTCTTGACCCTTATTCAGGTTATCAAAGATTTCAGGTTTTCACGGCTGGTAACATCATTAGGGTTTGTAGAATCTTTTGGGCTCAAGTGCCGTGTTCTACTGGAGAAAGTTTTCCTTCCAGACATTTCAGTCTCAGCTGCGGAGGACATCCTCAGTGGCGTTGCAGCCGGAGCAGGCGCTCTGACCTTCTTGGCTGCTGTGCATTGAGTGAGGCCAGGGCTGCTGGAGAGATGCTATTTCTAGGCTGGAGGGGGTGTGGTGAAAGGGCAATTGGTTTGTGGATGTTTGTTATTCAGGTTTCTCAGGAGACATGTGAGGTGGTCTGGTACTCCCATCTCTTTAAGGACTTGCCACAGTTACACCCTTCTAAATCTCTTTAAGTCAGTGGGCTTGGAATTACACTGTTAATCCCCAGAGTTTGAACGAGAGGCATCGAGATGGATGTCTTATTTCTTTTCTGCCAAACTTCTATAACTCAAACATATTCAGCAACTGCTGTTTAGATGAAACCAAATAACTTTGCAAGTCGCAGTCTCTCCGTTAAACCTACAAAATTATTTCCCATCCCAGCCAAGATTGCTGTCCAGGGTACTGAATTTGGCTTTCTGCTCACTCCCATGCAGTGGCCCCTCTAAACTGAGTTAGTGTGTGTGAGAGCTCAGATTTTTAACCACCATCTTGCACATTTTTTGTTTTAACTCAGGAAGAGCCCACTAATTGATGCAGTCGCTCACAACGTCGATACCGGTAGCTCGCAAGCCCTATATGGTCTAGGACCTGCCTACCTTAGGGACCGTCTCTTCCCATATGTTCCCCAGAGAGTACTGCAATCAGGCTCCCAAAATCTGCTCGTAATCCCTGGACCAAAGGAGGCCTGGTTGAAGGCAACCAGGGTCAGGGCCTTCTCCATAACAGCCCCTTGCTGGTGGAACCAGTTACCGGAAGAGGTCAGGGCCCTGCGGGATATTGGACAATTCCGCAGGGCCTGTAAGACAGTCCTCTTCCGGTTGGCCTATAACCGGCACTAAAACTATCAAAACATCGAAGGAAGTTATAGATAGCACATTGTGGATTGATGCACTGATTTTAATGTTTTTTTAGTGTTTTTAATGTTTTAATGATGTAAACTGTTATTGTATTTAAAATTAGAATTTTATTGCTAGAACCCTCTGTGTTGTGAGCCGCCCCGAGCCTGCTTCGGTGGGGTAGGGCGGGATATAAATCAAATAAAAATAAATAAAAATAAATAAGGGAGAATATTTGCTCACAAGACTCTGCAGTTTAGAGGGAATGTTGCGCCCAAGACGGAAAGAATCCCTCCTCGTCCTCAAGTCGGTGCAAAGTTAGTCCAATCGGCTCCGGGTCATCCCAATATGGGGTGGTCAACCTCGGACCAGGGCAGCTCAGTCTGGTCAGATCTTGGAAGCGAACAGGCCCAGCCCCAGTCAGTGTTTGGATGGAAGCCCAGGGTCCCTGCGGGAGGCAGGCAAGTGGCCAACCATCTCTGTTCATCTCTTGCCTTGGAAACCCTACAGCAAAGGTGGCCTAACTGTGGCACAGGAGCCATGTGAGTCTCTTTCACACATATTGTGTGGCTCTTGAAGCCCCAACCACCCTTTTGGCCAGCAGCTTGGAGAATGCCTTTAAAGTTGCTTTCTTTCCAACTCTCCCTCCATCTTCCTTCCTTCCTTCCTTCCTTCCTTCCTTCCTTCCTTCCTTCCTTCCTTCCTTCCTTCCTTCCTTCCTTCCTTCCTTCCTTCCTTCCTTCCTTCCTTCTCTCCCTCCCTCCCTCCCTCCCTTCCTTCCTTCCTCCCTCCCTTCCTTCCTTCCTCCCTTCTCTCCCTCCCTTCCTTCCTTTTTAACTGGAGAGCCAGTTTGGTATAGTGGTTAAGTGTGTGGACTCTTATGTGGGAGAACCAGGTTGGATTACCCACTCCTCCACTTGCAGCTGCTGGGATGGCCTTGGGTCAGCCATAGCTCTGGCAGAGGTTGTCCTTGAAAGGGCAGCTTCTGGGAGCGCTCTCTCAGCTTTAGCTTTAGCTTCTAGGAGCGCTCTCTCAGCCCCACCAACCTCATAGGGGGTCTCTTGTGGGGGAGGAAGATAAAGGAGATTGTGAGCCGCTCTGAAACTCTGAGATTTGGCGTGGAGAGCGGGATATAAATCCAATATCTCCTTCCTTCCTTCCTTCCTTCCTTCCTTCCTTCCTTCCTTCCTTCCTTCCTTCCTTCCTTCCTTCCTTTCTTTCTTTCTTTCTTTCTTTCTTTCTTTCTTTCTTTCTTTCTTTCTTTCTTTCTTTCTTTCTTTCCCTCCCTCACTTCCTTCCTTCCTTGGGGCCCTCAGCCACCTGATGTCACCATAGGTCAGCCGGGACTTGAGGGCACTTGCTACCAACACCAACCTTGGCCTGTTGAATTCCATGCCCCAGATCTATATGTCTGTCTGTCTATCTGTCTGTCTGTCACTCGGTCGCTCTATCATCAATGTCTGTTTGTCTGTCTGTCTATCCATCTGCCATCGTCATCTCCATTATTCATAGTCTACCTTTCTCACTTGGATTCAAGGCAGATTACACAAAGTGAGTCAACACAATCAATGGGATGGGACATTCAGTAAACACAATACAGTACAATTAGGGTTGTCGAACCAATTAGAAATCTAAAAATAGAGCTGAAGCAAAGCATAAGTACTAACAGGATATATGCAATGATGCAAAGATTGCATTGTAAGTGCCTAGTTTCAGCAAGCTCTACACAGCAGTCAGAGAACACAGTCCCTAAAGATTTATCCCGGTAACACTGTGAATCCTATAGTCCAGTATGACTCTATTGCATACGTGCATCGTGAGCCGCAACTGGATATTGGGAAGTCTGGATGGTGGAAGACTATCCATTCATTTAAAACATTTCCATTCCACCTTTCCACCCAAATAAAGTCCTCCATGGAGGTGAAGCTAAGATAATTAAAACATTTCAATGGTAAAACAAGAACAACAACCTTTATTGGCATTATACACAAAGAAGTATACAGGAGATAAGGAGTACTTAATAGAATTAACACAAATCTCGCCTTTTAGAAGCCAGATACAAAACAAGTTGCCACCATTTCAACAGTTAACAGCATTTGAAGAGGAAGGGGGGGGGGAGGACTTATAATTATCAGATTGGCCTATTAAAACCATTAACAACTGATCTAAATACTTAACCCGGCTATCAGAGTGATAATCACAATACAAAAGAACGAAAATACTTTCTGCTTCCTTTCTTCCACAATCATATAGCCCGGCATGTAAGGGATCTTCAAAAACCTTCCAGGAAGTACCATGGAGGGTAACACATTAAGACGTGCTAACAGTAAAATATCAAGATGCTAAAACAGAATTTGAAATATTTTATTTATTCATTTTAAAAAACTTGTTAATGCTGAATTTCATAGAATCACAGAGTTGGAAGGCGCTATACAGGCTACTTAGTCCAGGAAAGGTCCCCTGTGCAAGCACCAGTCGTTTCCGACTCCGGGATGACGTTGCTTTCACAACATTTTCACGGCAGACTTTTTACGGGGTGGTTTGCCATTGCTTTCCCCAGTCATCTACGCTTTCCCCACAGCAAGCTGGGGACTCATTTGACCGACCCCGGAAGGATGGAAGGCTGAGTCAACCTCGAGCCGGCTACCTGAAAACCCAGCTTCCACCGGGGATCGAACTCAGGTCTTGAGCAGAGGTTAGGACTGCAGTACTGCAGCTTTAACACTCTGCGCCATGGGGCTCTTATTTTCCTAGTCCAACCCCCTGCTTAAATAGGACCAGTGAATATGAAAACACTTGAACATGAAAATAGTACATATTGAATGCTGTTTTAATGTTCAAATGCTGTTTTAATGTTTATATATATATATATATAAACCAAAATTATATATACTCTTTTTCTTTCTTTCTTTTCTTTTTTTTTACCCCGCCCTTCTCTCTGAATCAGAGACACAGAGCGGATTACAATCCCCTATATCTTCTCCCCCCACAGCAGACACCCTGCGAGGTGGGTGGGGTTGAGAGAGCTCTGACAGAAGTTGCCCTTTCAAGGACAACTTCTACGAGAGCTATGGCTGACTCAAGGCCATTCCAGCAGCTTCAAGGGGAGGAGTGGGGAATCAAACCCGGTTCTCCCAGATAAGAGTCCGCGAACTTAACCACTACACCAAACTGGCTCTATACACACATACACACACACACGCACGGCGGAGGGAATGAAACCAGGGCCTCTGAAGAGGACCAGAAGGAAGTTCATAGGGGAGAAGGGAGAAAATCTAAGATTATATAAAATATTTAAACAATTCCATAAAAAAAAATATAAACACACCCAATGACACAAGCAGGAAGGAGGGCCAATAATAGGTAGTGGAAAGGAAAAGGAAAGGTCCCCTGTGCAAGCACCAGTCGTTTCCGACTCTGGGGTGACATTGCTTTCACAGCGTTTTCACAGCAGACTTTTTACAGGGTGGTTTGCCATTGCCTTCCTCAGTCCTCTACGCTTCCCCCCCCCCCCAGCAAGCCAGATACTAATTTTACCAACCTCGGAAGGCTGAGTCAACCTTGAGCCGGCTACCTGAAAACCAGCTTCCGCCGGGGATCGAACTCAGGTCGTGAACAGAGCTGAGGGATGCAGTACTGCAGCTTTAACACTCTGCGCCACAGGGCTCTTTAAGGTAAAGGTAGTCCCCAGTGCAAGCACCAGTCATTTCTGACTCTGGGGTGATGTTGCTTTCACAACATTTTCACAGCAGACTTTTTACGGGGTGGTTTGCCATTGCCTTCCCCAGTCATCTACGCTCCCCCCCCCAGCAATCTGGGTACTCATTTTCCTGACCTCGGAAGGATGGAAGGCTGAGTCAACCTCGAGCCGGCTACTTGAAAACCCAGCTTCCACCGGGGATCGAACTCAGGCTGTGAGAAGAGCTTAGGACTGCAGTACTGCAGCTTTTAACACTGTGCGCCACAAGGCTCTTAATAGGTAGTGGGGGGACACCAGATTAAACAGAAGAGGGTGTTTGTTTTTGTTAAGCTTCTGGCGGGGGATAACTGTCAAGATCCCTTGCCATCTTAATGCCTTGTTCTATCACTGCTCTGTTCTGAAACACCTGCTATGCTGTGGGGGAAACAAAAATATTTGAGCCCTCTAACAGTGCCTGCCTTCCAAGGTCACGACTATCTGTTAAGAGTGTTTTTCTAATGAATTTCATTAGCGTGAGAATGTCTACTTTGTAACCATTTAATGTTTTTAACTTATCTCGCACCAGAAAGTTAGGCACGCATGTAACGGCTAACCGCTTCCATATATATATTCACTTCCTTGCAAGTGCCTTAATTTTGTCATTGGCTTTGCCAGTGGTACTGTCCTGGAATCACAGAATCATAGAGTTGGAAGGGACCTCCAGGGTCATCTAGTCCAACCCCCTGCAGAATGCAGGAAACCCACAAACCCCTCCCCCTGAATTCACAGGATCTTCAATGCTGTCAGATGGCCATCTAGCCTCTGTTTCAAAACCTCCAAGGAAGGAGAGCCCATCACCTCCCGAGGAAGCCTGTTCCATTGAGGAATCGCTCTAAGAGTCATAGAATCCTAGAGTTGGAAGGGACCTCCAGGGTCATCTAGTCCAACCCCCTGCACAATGCAGGAAACCCACAAACACCTCCCCCTACATTCACAGGATCTTCATCGCTGTCAGATGGCCATCTAGCCTCTCTTTAAAAACCTCCAAGGAAGGAGAGCCCACCACCTCCCGAGGAAGCCTTTTCCACTGAGGAACCGCTCCTCTAACAGTTATAGAATCTTAGAGTCGGAAGGGACCTCCAGGGTCATCTAGTCCAACCCCCTGCACAATGCAGGAAACCCACAAACACCTCCCCCTAAATTCACAGGATCCTCATTGCTGTCAGATGGTCATCTAGCCTTTGTTTAAAAACCTCCAAGGAAAGAGAGCCCACCACCTCCCGAGGAAGCCTGTTCCATTGAGGAATCGCTCTAACGGTCAGGAAGTTCTTCCTAATGTTAAGCCGGAAACTCTTTTGATTTAATTTCAACCCATTGGTTCTGGTCCTGCCTTCTGGGGCTACAGAAAACAATTCCACACTATCCTCTATAGGACAGCCCTTCAAGCACTTGAAGATGGTGCTCCTATCATCTCTCAGCCGCCTCCTCTCCAGGCTAAACATCCCCAGCTCCTTCAACCTTTCCTCATAGGACTTGGTCTCCAGACCCCTCATCATCTTCGTCGCCCTCCTCTGGACCCGTTCCAGCTTGTCTATATCCTTCTTAAAATGTGGTGCCCAAAACTGAACACAATACTACAGAGCAAAGCGATGGCATCACATCACGTGATCTGGACACTATCCTTCTGTTGATACAGCCCAAAATGGCATTTGCCTTTTTAGCCACCGCATCACACTGCTGACTGATGTCCAGTGTATGATCCGCTAAGACCCCTAGATCCTTTTCGCACATACTGCTGCTAAGACAAGTCTCCCCCCTCCTATAACCATTCATTGGATTTTTCCTACCTAAATGCGGAACTTTACATTTATCCCTGTTAAAATTCATTGTATTGGTTTTAGCCCAGTTTTCCAGCCTGTTTCACCATAAACGGCAATCCTGATGAAATGGAGAGCTGTTATTATTGAAGATAGTCCTAGACCTGACAATAACTAGAGAAATCTCCCTCAGAGACAGTTCCAAAGTTTTGGCATCATGACCAAGACGGACCTGTCTTTTCTGCCCCCTGTCTAGCCTAAAAGGCATTTTGAAGATTATATGGAAATCTGACAGTTCCAGAATTTAGGTAAGGTCTAGATTCCATATACACCATAAGGCGAGTTCCTATCCCTTCGTCATAAAATGGGGCAGCCATCTTGGATCTGAAGAAGTTCCCCCCTTGCAAATCTCCAGGAAATTCCCAACAAAGCTGGCAACCACACAGGCAGGGCTTTTTTTTGTACCAGGAACTTCTTTGCATATCAGGCCACACCCCTCTGATGTAGCCAATCCTCCAAGACCTTACAGGAGGCCCTGTACGAAGAGCCTTGTAAGCCCTTGAAGGATTGGATACATCAGGGGGTGTGGCCTAATAGGCAAAGGAGCTCCAGCTGCAAAAAAACCCCAAATCTTGAAAACAGAAGAATAAAGTCTGCACCCAGTGGCACCTTTAAGGTACCTTAGAAGTGCCCCTGGCCTCAAAGGGGTGTTCTAAGGCAAGGGTGGGGAACATTCATCCCAAGGGCCATAAATGGCTCTCGGGATCACTTGGTCTGGCCCTCGTGGATTGCTGGGCCAAGCCACAGGGTGGCCTCCCTGGAACCCGGCTGGCTGGTGAGGATCGTGGGGCCCAGCTGTGCTGTGCAGTGGCTTCCA
This sequence comes from Heteronotia binoei, assembly GCF_032191835.1. Taxonomy (NCBI): domain Eukaryota; kingdom Metazoa; phylum Chordata; class Lepidosauria; order Squamata; family Gekkonidae; genus Heteronotia; species Heteronotia binoei. Next base: position 4,297,709 of record NC_083243.1, on the reverse strand, counting down.
TGGGATCTGATTGGCCAGCAGGGATCGTGGGGCTCAGCCACACTGCAGCCTCTCTGGGGGCTGGTTGGCTGGCCAGGATCACTGCAGGGCCTGGAAAAGTCACTGTCACAGTTCAGATAAGTTTCCGCCTCATTTCTTTATTTCCCTTTCTTTCAATTTCTCCCCCCCCCCCATTTCTTTGTTTCCCTTAATTCCTCATTTCTTTGTTGGCATTTCTTTCCCTTTCTCCCCCCCATTTCTTCATTTCCCTTTCTTCCCTCCATTTCTTCATTTGCATTTCTTTCCCTTTCTTCCCCCATTTCTTCATTTCTCTTTCTTCCCTCCATTTCTTCATTTGCATTTCTTTCCCTTTCTTCCCCCATTTCTTCATTTCCCTTTCTTCCCTCCATTTCTTCATTTGCATTTATTTCCCTTTCTTCCCCCATTTCTTCATCTCCCTTTCTTCCCTCCATTTCTTCATTTGCATTTCTTTCCCTTCTTCCCTGCATTTCTTTCCTTCCCCTTCTCTCTCCCGCCTCCCTCCCTCTCTCTCTCTCTCCTCTGAGTGGTGGGCATAGTGAAGGACTGCTGCTGGGGTCTGTGGGTGCCTTCAAAGGTCTGCTGGGTGCAGCTGCAGTTTCCGCATGAAGGGAGGGAGGGGTGGCCTGATATGCTAATGAGTTAATAGGCTAATATTAGGGGGGTGGCCTAATATGCTAATGAGTTCCTGCTGGGCTTTTTCTACAAAAAAAGAAGGAATAAAGAAAAACCAAAATTGCAGCTCTATTCCTGTAGCTATCGAAATAGCTTTCCTGTAGCATTTGCCTAGGGTGGCAGGTCGGGTGGGTGTGTGTGTGTGCGCGTGCCAAATTAGTCTCTCCAATAGAAAAACAATGATTTGCATTAAGTTTTCCAGCCTGAATTGTTCTCCCTGAGCAGTTGATAATTTTGTATGGCCCTTGAATGGTGTTATAAATATCCAAATGGCCCTTGGTAGAAAAAAGGCTCTCCACCCCCGTTCTAAGGTAATAATCGCCAACATGATGTGTCTTTTGCTGTGGTCTGAGTCCCTGGGCACATGGAAGCAGTGCCAACATGAGGGACGTATGCAAAAATCTGCACCCTGAAAAGTCCTGCAAGACCAGGCTGATAAGGCTCCCGTTACGGCCCATGATCTTCTGATGTTCTTCTCAGAGGAAGGCCTCAGCCTCTCTGCCCTGTTGCTGTCCCTCCAGAGGAATTGGTTGGCCACTGTGTGAGACAGGAGGCTGGACTAGATGGACCCTCACTGATCTTATCCAGCAGGGCTCTTCTGATGTTCTTCTCAGGGGAAGGCCTCGGCCTCTCTGCCTTGTTGTTTGGCCCTCCAGAGGAACTGGCTGGCCACTGTGTGAGGCAGGAGGCTGGACTAGATGGACCCACACTGACCTTATCCAGCAGGGCTCTTCTGATGTTCTTCTCAGGGAAGGCCTCAGCCTCTCTGCCCTGTTGCTGGCCCTCCAGAGGAACTGGCTGGCCACTGTGTGAGACAGGAGGCTGGACTAGATGGACCTACACTGATCTTATCCAGCAGGGCTCTTCTGATGTTCTTCTCAGGGGAAGGCCTCGGCCTCTCTGCCTTGTTGCTGGCCCTCCAGAGGAACTGGGTGGCCACTGTGTGAGGCAGGAGGCTGCACTAGATGGACTCTCACTGATGTTATCCAGCAGGGCTCTTCTGATGTTCTTCTCAGGGGAAAGCCTCGGCCTCTCTGTCTTGTTGTTGGCCCTCCAGAGGAACTGGGTGGCCACTTTGAGAGACAGGAGGTTGGACTGGATGGACCGTCCCTGGTCTGATCCAGCAGGGCTCTTCTGATATTCTTATGAAGGCCTCGGCCTCTCTGCCCTGTGGTTGGCCCTCCAGAGGAACTGGGTGGCCACTGTGTGAGGCAGGAGGCTGGACTGGATGGACCCTCCCTGGTCTGCTCCAGTAGGGCTCTTCTGATCAGCGAGGCCACTGAAATTCATAGTTACCTCCTTTGGAACAGGAATTCACCTGGCCTGAAATGCTTCACTGTTTTACAAATGAAGCTGCATTTCTGACCCCTCCCCCAAAGCGGGGAGGAGGGGTTCGTCTGCAGCTCCAACCGTAAAATGAAATTCTGTGCGACTCAGGCATAATTTAGTTAACGTCTGCGGAGTGGCAAGAGCCGATTCCCCAGCAGGAATGCAGGACAACCGCTGCTGGACAGATTGATTGCCTGCCCCACGAACAAAGCCCTTCCAAAACCCAACGGGGAATGTTAAAAGGAAACAGGAGTCTAGCGGCAGTAGAAACACGGACAAGCCTTCGTTCCAGCACAATTTGATTTTCTTTTTCCACTGTTATTGCTTATTCATGGAAGAGAGGTCTATTAACAACTACGAGCCACAGTGACTAAAGGGAACCTCCATGTTCAGAAGTGGGCAGTCTCTACATCCAAGAGCCAAGAAGCAGATGACTGGCCTCTCTGTTTGAGACAGGAGGCTGGACTAGATGGACCCTCCCTGGTCTGATCCAGCAGGGCTCTTCTGAGGTTCTTCTCAGGGGAAGGCCTCGGCCTCTCTGCCCTGTTATTGGCCCTCCAGAGGAACTGGCTGGCCACTGTGTGAGACAGGAGGCTGGACTAGATGTGCCCTCACTGGACTGATCCAGCAGGGCTCTTCTGATGTTCTTATGAAGGCCTCGGCCTCTCTGCCCTGTTGTTGGCTCTGCAAAGGAACTGGTTGGCCCTTGTGTGAGACAGGAGGCTTGACTGGATGGACCTTCCCTGGTCTGGTCCAGCAGGGCTCTTCTGATGTTCTTCTCAGGGGAAGGCCTCAGCCTCTCTGCCCTGTTGTTGGCCCTCCAGAAGAACTGGTTGGCCCCTGTGAGAGACAGGAGGCTTGACTGGATGGAGCTTCCCTGGTCTGGTCCAGCAGGGCACTTCTGATGTTCTTCTCAGGGGAAGGCCTCGGCTTATCTGCCCTGTTGTTGGCCCGCCAGAGGAACTGGTTGACCCTAGATGGACCCTCACTGGTCTAGATGGACCCTCACTGGTCTGATCCAGCAGGGCTCTTCTGCTGTTCTTCTCAGGGGAAGGCCTCGGTCTCTCTGCCCTGTTGTTGGCCCTCCAAAGGAACTTGTGAGAAAATGACCCCCTCTGTCACACACATGGTTGCCAGGGCGCCTGGAGAAGTGAGCTTGCACCCGCCTGGCCAGTGGATGCGAGTAGAACTACCCAGGAACTACACAGGACTCTTGTGTACCCACCACCAATTATACCAGTGCTTGAGACAGGCACAGAGTGTCTGCAGACGCACACAGACGTTTCCCCACTACCGCGTGGAATCTGCCATGGCGAGGAGGAGGCTACGCCGCCACGGAACTGTCCAGGCGAACGGTGTTGAGCACTAAGCATGGAAGCCACTGTGTTTCGTTAACACCACATGTAGCCATCTTCCTGCCTGGCTGGGCTTCATTCCTTCTGAGTGGGGACCTCACGTACACACCTTGAGTCATTCTTAGCCCGCAAGCAACCTATCCAGTCTATAAATGGATTAATGGTTCAACCTTTGATCCTGATTGCTAAGCAATATCCTGAGCAACAGTCCTCACCCAGGGGGTGATGAGAAAGAGAAAGGATCTCTCCTGACACCTCCAAGCCCTTTTGTCTACACCGGAATACCTAGGTACATATTTGATTCCCCATTGTCACCTTCCCAGTCAATCTCCTTTCATCCCAATCACCCAACTATTTCCATGCTAATATCACTGGAGCCGCCCCAGGTCCTGGCGCCACTTGGAAATTTCCAGGATACCCAGGATGAAGGTGATGTTCATTGGGTGAAGCATACACCCAATCAGGTGTCGCCATGGACTCACCATTGGTCCAGCCGATGTCCAGCCTTCTTGGTCATCAACGGAACCTCCCATCACCACTCCCAGTCACCTCCCATTCCCTCAGGACTGAGGTGACCGTATATAACCCGTGGACTAGCTACCCACGGGTGTGCCCTCTATTCAGCAACCCCCCTTACCCGCTGTATAGATCCATCCCCGATTCCTGATCAGTTTCGGGCCCATTCCCCCATTCCCTCATTCGTCGCCATCGGAGCCTTCCTTGGAGTCTGCGAGAGGTAGTATCACCCTGTATGTCCATCCTTTATGTTCCCCTATCGATCTCTTTATATTTCTTTAGACCTGTGTGAATGTGTGTTGTTTTTGTACCTTGTGTGAAAGAACTATTTTTTTTCCAAATAAACTACAATTGATTTTACTCCAGTTTATTGAACATTGGCTATCTGAATGGTTGAGCCTGGTATACACAGATAACAAAGATTCCGATTGGGCTAGCTGTCTCTCAGTCTAATTCCCCAATCTCATTTTGAGAGCAGTTTCCCTAACAAACTAGTTGGCCACTATGTGAGGAGGAGGCTGGATTAGATGGACCCTCCCTGGTCTGACCCAGCAGAATGGTGGTCAACCTCCTGATGAGTTCTGGGGATCCCCTGGAATTACAGCTCATCTCCAGACTTAAAGAGATCAGCTCTCCTGGAGAAAAAGGATTCTTTGGAGTGTGGACTCTATGGCATTGTACTCCACTGAGGTCTCTGTTCTCCCCAGGCTCCACTCCAAAATCTACAGGAGTTTCATGGGAGCTTCAACTCTTGAAAGCTTGTGCTCTTGATGTCTTATTGGTCTTTAAGGTGTTCCTGGACTCTGGATGTGTCGGACGCTCCTGCAAAGAGTCGGACTCTCCTGCAAGCCACCATGGCTACTCACCTAAAAGAACAAAGGAGAGTCCTTAAGTTCTCACTGGAGTCCTGTTTGTTTTGCTATCACAAACTAACATGGTGGCACCTTTGCAGGTGTGAACATAAGAGAAGCCCTGTTGGATCAGGCCAATGGCCCATCCAGTCCAACACTCTGTGTCACATAAGAACATAAGAGAAGCCCTGTTGGATCAGGCCAATGGCCCATCCAGTCCAACATTCTGTGTCACAGAAGAACATAAGAGAAGCCCTGTTGGATCAGGCCAATGGCCCATCCAGTCCAACACTCTGTGTCACATAAGAACATAGGAGAAGCCATGTTGGATGAGGCCAATGGCCCATCCAGTCCAACACTCTGTGTCACATAAGAACATAGGAGAAGCCATGTTGGATGAGGCCAATGGCCCATCCAGTCCAACAATCTGTGTCACACAGTGGCCAGAAAACCCCAGGTGCCATCAGGAGGTCCATCAGTGAGGCAAGGACACTGGAAGCCCTCCCACTGTTGCCCCCCCAAGCACCAAGAATCCAGAGCATCACTGCCCCAGACAGAGAGCTCCATCTATGCCCTTTGGCTAATAGCCACTAATGGACCCCTGCTGCATATGTTTGTCCAATACCCTCATGAAGCTGGCTATGCTTGTAGCCGCCACCACCTCCTGTGGCAGTGAATTCCACATGTTAATCACCCTTTAGGTGAAGAAGCACTTCCTTCTATCTGTTCTATCCTGACTGCTCAGCAATTTCATGGAATGTCCATGAGTTCTTGTATTGTGAGAAAGGGTGAAAACTACTTTCTGTATCCCATGTGAAAAACATCTCCCTGGAGTAGATCTTTCCCAGCGTATGAAGCAGCTTGCAAGTTCAGCTCCTTCCATTTTATTCTTCTCCAAGCTGGAAAAACACAAGATTGGTGCTCCCTCTTTCTCTGGCTCTTTGGCCAGCAGAGTGTGCTCCACTCCTTCACTCCCTCAGCCATGTCCTCCCGTCGGAAAGGATAGAATCAGCCTTCTCATGCTAATAATTTGTTGTTCAGTTGCACAGTCAAGTCTGACACTTTGTGATGCCATGGACAAAGTCACGCCAGGCCCTCCTGTCTTCCACCATCCTCTGAAGTCTGCTCAAATTCGTGTTTGTTACACCAGTAGCGCTGTCCAGCCATCTTCTCTTTTGCCGTCCCCTTCTTCTTTTGCCTTCTGTCTTTCCCAGCATCAGGGTCTTCTCCAGGGAGCGCTCCCTTCTCATTTGGGGGCCAAAGTATTTGAGCTTCATCTTCATCATTTCACCTTCCAGCGAATAGTTGTGGATGATTTCCCTTAGGACTGACTGATTTGATCTTCTTGCAGTCCAAGGGGCTCTCAAGATTCTTCTCCTGTGAATTCAGTGGGAGGTATTTTTGAGTTTCCTGAATTGTGTAGGGGGTTGGACTAGATGACCATGGAGATCCCTTCTCATTTGGGGGCCAAAGTATTTGAACTTCTGCTTCAGCATCTAACCTTCCAGGGAACCGTCTGGGTTGATTTCTCCTTAGGACTGACTGATTGGATCTTCTTGCAGTCCAAGGGACTCTCAAGAGTCTTCTCCAGCACCACAGCTCAAAAGCATCTATTCTTCTGCGCTCGGCCTTCCTTATGGTCCAGCTCTCACAGCCATACATTACTACTGGGAATACCATCGCTTTGACTATACAGACTTTTGTTGGCAGGGTGATGTCTCTACTTTTTATTATACTGCCCATGTTCGCCATAGCTGTCCTCCCAAGGAGCAAGCGACTTTTAATTTCATGGCTACTGTGGAGAAACGCCATCTTAGAGTGTTGGTGCTTCATCCAAAAAGGCAGGGGTCAGTAAATCCCTCAGCAGGCTTTGTAGCCTTCCCCTCACTCCCCCCCCTCCCTTCCAGAGCCAAACCAACAATGCTAGGGGGAAAATCTCCTAGAGAGGCAGGAAGTGCTGTTGTTCCTTGCATGTGTTAGGCAGGAAGAGAAGCCAGATTTGAACTGGGGCTCGAGCGAGCATGTGGTGAGCAATGGAGGCTCCTGCCTGGGAGGGCCCAGGCAGGCAGAGCAAGTAAGTAATTCTCAAGACAGGACAAGTTTGGACCAGGGACAGTAGAAAGCGTTTATAAACACCTTTCCTTTGTCATGCTGTTTGCTGTGCTGTGCTACTTTTTTAAAATGCAACTGTTTTTGTTTTGTTTTTCTTTTCCTATCTGTTTCTCTTTTTAAATAAATATATTTTTACTGTTTAAATGCTGGCAGTCAATCTCTGTACCACCTAGATCCCCAGACCGCTTTAGACCACGCTGTGTTGAGAAGGGGGCCCCGGGGAAGGGGGAAGGCATGCAGTTGGATAAGGTGCCAACCCTCCAGGGGTGCCCCAAAGAAGCGCTGAGGTGTCTGTGAAACCCAAGTGCAGGGTGGCAGAGGACCTTGAGGCCTGGCCTCATAGCTGGAAAGGGGGATTGGGAGTCCTGTTCCTCTCAATCTGAACCCCGGGACTGAGCAGGTGGTGGCAGCGAGCCCAAGGGGCAGGAGGAGAAATAGCTCCCTCCAGGAGTTGGCAACTCCATAGGGAGCTGACAGGACCGGGTCTGAAGGCAGAATCGGGCCGGTTCCGTCACAGCTACAGTCACCATCTGCAGTGATCTTGGATCCCAGAATTGTGAAGTCTGCTAATAAAGCCCATGTTTAATATGTAGCAGATGTTGGCGAGGAGCAAGGGGAGAGCCAAAGGTCTTCTTTGCGTTCGAGGAGAAAAGAGACATTCTGGGGGATTTTGCTCGACGCAGACAAACAAACTCAGCTGGATTTTGCCCGGTCAAATCTCTCCCAAGATTCCTCCCCATGGCATAAGGGGGGTGGGGGGGAGAGTGGCGTTTCACCAACAAACTGGGTTGCGCATTCATCTATCCGTATAACTTAACAAGGTCTCACTCCCTCTCTCTCTCTCTTTTTTTTCCTGCTGATAACGCAAAAGATACTCATTACTCTTTTTAATGTCAGCCTTCGCTGAATTATCTTTGGACGCTCTTTGCTTGCAAAATAAAAACCCCAAGAAAAGCGAGCGACTTGCATTTCGCCCCGTTCCTGCTTATTGACAGAGAATGAAAGCAAGTCACTGCTTCCAAGGCCCCCGGGGCCATCCATTAACCAACCTGCTGAGCCATCTTTACCAACCACGGACTGGCTCGCTGCTTAATTAAAGGGACTCAGCTCTTTGAGGCGCCCGGGGCAAAGTCCTGCTTTTTGTAGGCCTCCAGCAAGTGACGTTGAGCAACGGAAATGCCTTCTTCTTCCCACGCTTGGATCTGCATGTGGGGTCCCCTGAGAATACCCCAAGGAGAGTTCTAAGAGATAAGACTCCACATCTACTGCGCACAGTCTTCTGCATCCAATGGTAAACACATGGAACTGCCTTTCTCCCTTTCTCACAATATGGGAACTTGTGGACATTCAATGAAATTGCTGAGCAGTTGGGTTAGAACGGATAAAAGGAAGTCCCTCTTCACTCATAGGGTGATTAACACATGGGATTCACTGCTACAGGAGGTGGCGGCGGCTACAAGCATAGACAGCTTCAAGAGGGGATTGGATAAGCATATGGAGCAGAGGTGCATCAGTGGCTATTAGCCACAACTTATCGTTGGAACTCTCTGTCTGGGGCAGTGATGCTCTGTATTCTTGCTGCTTGGGGGGCACAGCAGGAGGGCTTCCAGTGTCCTGGCCCCACTGGTGGACCTCCTGATGGTACTTGGGTTTTTTGGCCACTGTATGACACAGAGTGTTGGACTGGATGGGCCATTGGACTGATTCTACCTGCCTTCTCTTATGTTCTTAGGCCTCGTACTGCATCAGACCTTTGGTCCATCAAGCAAAGAGCCAGTTTGGTGTGGTGGTTAAGTGTGCAGACTCATAGCAGAGAGAACTGGGTTTGATTCCCCTCTTTTTCACTTGCAGCTGCTCCAATGGTCTTGGGTTAGCCATAGCTCTCGCAGGAGTTGTCCTTGAAAAGGCAGCTTCTCGGAAAGGTCTCTCAGTCCCATCTACCTCACGGGGTGTCTGATGTGGGGAAAGAAGATAAAGGAGATTGGAAGCTGTTCTGAGACTCTGATTCAAAGAGAAGGGTGGGGTATACATCTGCGGTCTTCTTCTTCTATTATCTTCTCATACTGGCTGCAGCTCTCCAGGGTCTCCAGGGGAGGTGGAACGAGGCCACTGGTCCATCCAGTATTGTTTACTCAGACTGGCAGCAGCTCTCCAGGGTTGCAGGCAGAGGTCTTTCACGTCACCTGTTGCATGGTCTTTTTAATGGAGAGGCCTGGGATTGAACCTGGGGACTTCTGCATGTTGATAACCAATGGTCTGACTCAATATAAGGCAGCTTCATGTGTTCAAGATGGTCAGAGAAGGGACTGTAACTCAGGCATGCAGAAGGTCCCAAGTTCAATCCCCAGTGATGCTCCCTTGAAGTTGTGGAGCAACAATTTATAGGGTGGGATGGTGGCTCAGTGGTAGAGCATCTGCTTGGTAAGCAGAAGGTGTCAGGTTCAATCCCCGGCATCTCCACTTAAGGGATCAGGTCAGAGGTGACATGAAAGACCTCAGCCTGAGACCCTGGAGAGCTGCTGGTGGTCTGAGTGGACAAGAAAGGCCTTGATGGTCCAAGGGGGGGGGGGCAGGTCTGATTCAGTGTAAGGCAGCTTCATGTGTTCATATGTCCTTTAGGGAGGGATGGTGGCTCAGTGGCAGAGCATCTGCTTGGTAAGCAGAAGGTCCCAGGTTCAGTCCCCGGCGTCTCCAACTAAAAAGGGTCCAGGCAAGTAGGCGTGAAAAACCTCAGCTTGAGACCCTGGGAGCCGCTGCCGGTCTGAGTAGACAATACTGACTTTAGGGAGGTACAGTGGCTCAGTGGTAGAGCATCTGTTTGGGAAGCAGAAGGTCCCAGGTTCAATCCCCGGCATCTCCAACTAAAAAGGGTCCAGGCAAGTAGGCGTGAAAAACCTCAGCGTGAGCCCCTGGAGAGCTGCTGCCAGTCTGAGTAGACTAGACTGACTTTGATGGACCGAGGGTCTGATTCAGTAGAAGGCAGCTTCAAATATGTTCAATACCTCAAATTTATTTGGGGAGAGATGGTGGCTCAGTGGTAGAGCATCCGCTTGGTAAGCAGAAGGTCCCAGGTTCAATCCCCGGCATCTCCAACTAAAAAGGGTTCAGGCAAGTAGGGGTGAAAAATCTCCGCTTGAGACCCTTGAGAGCTGCTGCCAGTCTGAGAAGACAATACTGACTTTGATGGACCCAGGAGGGTCTGATTCAGTATCAGGTAGCTTCATATGTTCATAATTCTCCTGTGAGCAATTTGGTTTGCTCTGGGGCCATCCTTCCTGAGCTAAGACAAAAATGTGTGAGTTGGAGGCTCAAAAACTGAGCTAGCTCACACTAACTCAGCTTAGAGGGAATAGTTAAAAGGCCCACGGAGTAGCTGAGGTGAAAGACCTCTGCCCAAGGCCCTGGAGACCCTCTGCCAGTCTGAATAGGCAATTACCAATCTTGGTGGAACAAAAGGTCTGATTCAGATTAGAGAAGGTAGAGAAAGAAATACTTTCCTTCCTTTCTCATAATATGAAAACTCGTGGGCATCCAAGGAAATTGTTGAGCAGTCGGGTTAGAACAGATAAAAGGAAGTCCTTCTTCACCCAAAGGGTGATTAACACGTGGAATTCACTGCCCAGGAGGTGGTGGCAACTGCAAGCATAGCCAGCTTCAAGAGGGGATTGGATAAGCATATGGAGCAGAGGTCCATCAGTGGCTCTTAGCCACAGCTTATTGTTGGAACTCTTTGTCTGGGGCAGTGATGCTCTGTATTCTTGGTGCTTGGGGGATGGGGCAATAGTGGGAGAGCTTCTAGTCTCCTGTATCCACTGATGGACCTCCTGATGGCACCTGTTTTTTCTTTTTCTTTTGGCCACTGTGTGACACAGAGTAAGAACATAAGAACATAAGAGAAGCCCTGTTGGATCAGGCCAGTGGCCCATCCAGTCCAACACTCTGTGTCACACAGTGGCCAATATATGTGCGTCTGCTCCATATTTTTATCCAATCCCCTCGACTGGGTTGACTGGATGGCCCCACTGCCCTGATCCAACATGGCTTCTCTTACATTTTTGTGTTCTTAAGGGTTTGATTCAGTATAAGGCATCTTTATGGTACCATGATAACTAGGATAGCACCGCTCCGTCTCATACACAATGTCAATGTCTCTCTCCACGAGACAGAGTTGTACTTCTTCACCCAAAGGGTAATTAAGAACATAAGAGAAGCCATGTTGGATCAGGCCAATGGCCCATCAAGTCCAACACTCTGTGTCACACAGTGGCAAAAAATTTTATATACACACATACACTGTGGCTAATAGCCACTGATGGACCTGTGCTCCATATATTTATCTAAACCCTTCTTGAAGGTGGCTATGCTTGTGGCCGCCACCACCTCCTGTGGCAGTGAATTCCACATGTTAATCACCCTTTTGGTGAAAAAGTACTTCCTTTTATCCGTTTAACTTGTCTGCTCAGCAATTTCATCGAATGCCCACGAGTTCTTGTATTGTGAGAAAGGAAGAAAAGTACTTCTTTCTCTACTTTCTCCATCCCATGCATTATTTTGTAAACCTCTATTATGTCACCCCACAGTCGACGTTTCTCCAAGCTAAAGAGTCCCAAGCGTTTCAACCTTTCTTCATAGGGAAAGTGCTCCAGCCCTTTAATCATTCTAGTTGCCCTTCTCTGGACTTTCTCCAATGCTATAATATCCTTTTTGAGGTGCGGCGACCAGAACTGCACACAGTACTCCAAATGAGACCGCACCATCGATTTATACAGGGGCATTATGATACTGTGGCATACAGGGGCATAATTAACATGTGGAATTCACTGCCACAGGAGGTGGTGGCGGCCACAAGTATAGCCACCTTCAAGAGGGGTTTAGATAAAAATATGGAGCACAGGTGCATCAGTGGCTATTAGCCACAGTGTGTGTGTATATATAAATTTTTTTGCCGCTGTGTGACACAGAGTGTTGGACTGGATGGGCCGTTGGCCTGATCCAACATGGCTTCTCTTATGTTCTTATGTGACACAGAGTGTTGGACTGGATGGGCCATTGGCCTGATCCAACATGGCTTCTCTTATGTGACACAAAGTGTTGGACTGGATGGGCCGTTGGCCTGATCCAACATGGCTTCTCTTATGTTCTTATGAGACACAGAGTGTTGGACTGGATGGGCCATTGGCCTGATCCAACATGGCTTCTCTTATGTTCTTATGCTCGTCTGTTCATTCTGCGCTCCACACACCCATCTCTTGATATGGTGGAATGGAAAATCAGGGCGCTGTGATGAAGTTTGCTGACAGCTCTTTATTTCGACAGCTACGGGAATAGAGCTGCAATTTTGGTTTTTCTTTTCTTTTTCTTAAAAAAATGAGAGGATGCTCTACGTCAGCGGCTGCAAGAACCGTATCTCGACAGGGTAGTTGTCCATTGTGCGAGGGAAGTCTGAGATGAATATTAAGCAATTGGGGTTTACGGCGGTGAAAGGCTATATTCCAAAAATAAAATGTTACAGTACCGCACGGTGGAAAATGTAATTATCTCAGAGTCCTCCTGGATCCACCGCCTTTTTTAATCAACAGTGACATCCCGATAAAACCTAATTGTTATTCTGCTGCAACCTGTGATAAACATCCCAGCAATATTCTTCCCAGGACTTGAAGGGTGGTTGCAGAACAGCCCAGAGGTGCCCTCATCCCTCATCCACAGCTGGGGGGGCAGGAGGCCAACGCAGATCCTCCAAGACCCCCAGTGTGCCCCGTTGAGACCCTTCCCTCCCCGTCCTCCTTGCTACCCTCATTCCTGGCCGGTGGGCTTCCTAATCATGCACAGAGCCAGGGCCGTTTTTTGTAGCAGGATCTCCTTTGCATATTAGTCTGCACCCCCTGATGTAGCCAATCCTCCCGGGCTCCTTTGCATATTAGGCTGCACCCCTTGATGTAGCCAATCCTCCTGGAGCTTCCAGGACGCCCTGAACTAAGAGCCCTGTAAGCTCCAAAAGGATTGGCTACATCACGGGTGTGTGGGCCAGGGGTGGAATTCTAGTAGAGCTCCTTTGCATATTAGGCCACACCCCCTGATGCAGCCAATCCTCCTGGAGTTTGCAGTAGGCCCTGGACGAAGAGCCCCAGAAACTCTTGGGAGGACTGGCTACATCAGGTGGATGTGGCCTAATAGGCAAAGGAGTTCCTGCTACAAAAAAGGCCAGAGTCCACTGAGGAGTTTTTATTCCAAAGTGTATCAAGAAAGAAGGTGACCCAAGGTCATGGGAACTTTTCGGGCATCCCTTAGCTCCAGGGCTTTTTTTGCAGCAGGAAGTACTCCTTTGCCTATTAGGCCTTGCCCCCCTGATGTTGCCATTCGTCTTGGAGCCCTGTAAGAAGAACCCTGTATGAGCAAGTGTGGTGTGGTGGTGAAGTGTGCAGATTCTTATCTGGGAGAACCGGGTTTGATTCCCCACTCCTCTGCTTGCAGCTGCTGGAATGGTCTTGGGTCAGCCAGAGCTCTCTTATCTGGGAGAACCGGGTTTGATTCCCCACTCCTCCACTTGCACCTGCTGGAATGGCCCTGGGTCAGCCAGAGCTCTCTTATCTGGGAGAACCGGGTCTGATTCCCCACTCCTCCCCTTGCAGCTGCTGGAATGGCCTTGGGTCAGCCAGAGCTCTCTTATCTGGGAGAACCGGGTTTGATTCCCCACTCCTCCACTTGCACCTGCTGGAATGGCCTTGGGTCAGCCATAGCTCTCTTATCTGGGAGAACCGGGTTTGATTCCCCACTCCTCCACTTGCAGCTGCCGGAATGGCCTTGGATCAGCCATAGCTCTCTTAGGAGTTGTCCTCGAAAGGGCAGCTTCTGGGAGAGCTCTCTCAGCCCCGCCTACCTCACAGGGTGTCTGTCGTGGGGGCAGGAGATATAGGAGACTGTAAGCCACTCTGAGTCTCTGATTCAGAGAGAAGGGCAGGGTATAAATCCGCAGTCTTCTTCTTCAGTCTTCTTCTTGGAGGATTGGCTACATCAGGGGTGTGCGGTCTAATACGCAAAGGAGTTCCTGCTACAAAAAAACCACGCCCTGCTTAGCTCCAGTATTTGGCTCTGTGTGTAATGCGTCTGCAGCCACCGAGAAGAGACCAAGCAGCTATTTCTCTAGCCTGCCAGGAGACTGTTGAGAATTAGGACTTGATGTCCAATCTGGATTTTAGCTGTGCCTTTCTCTGCTCTGTTATGCAATTCAGACTCCTAATTTTCTTTTTCTTTTTTTTTTTAAAATATCCTGACAATGAGTTAAATACCTGTGAAGCAGAGACAGTGCACACACATATGGGGGGGGGGGGAAGCTACAAAAGCTTTGGAAAGCGAAAGAATTTGAGTTCTTCCCTTTTCTTTTTATTTAAGCAATACAAGGTAGATTCTCTCTCTCTCTCTCCCCCTACCTCCCCGCCCTCCCTCTCTTCTCCTACTCTCAGGTCTCCATGTTTTGCACAACTCCAAAGATAACATTGAACAGTTTCCTGACAATAATACAGGAGAAGGATCGATAAACATTGTCTGGCAATCCTCGCCCAGCATCGCTTCAATCTGTTCTTCGTGGCCTCTGAGGTTGAAGTCAAGGATGAAGGTCCCAGGGCTTCTTCAACTGCTTTTCAACACCTCCGCCTCCCTTAGTCGGAAGCTGCAGTACTGCTGTCCGAGCTCTCTGCTCACAACCTGAGTTCAATCCCAGTGGAAGCTGGGTTCTAGTCGCCGGCTCCAGGTTGACTCAGCCTTTCATCCTTCCGAGGTCGGTAAAATGAGCACCCAGCTTGCTGAAGGGGGGGGGGGGGAAGCGTAGATGACTGGGGAAGGCAAGGGCAGACCACCCCGTAAAAAAGTCTGCTGTGAAAACGTCATGATGTGATGTCACCCCAGAGTCGGAAACGACTGGTGCTTGCACAGGGGACTACCTTTAACTTTTTAAGTTCACAGGATCCTCATTGCTGTCAGATGGTCATCTAGCCTCTGTTTAAAAACCTCCAAGGAAGGAGAGCCCACCACCTCCCAAGGAAGCCTGTTCCACTGAGGAATCATTCTAATGGTCAGGAAGAACATAAGAGAAGCCATGTTGGATGAGGCCAATGGCCCATCCAGTCCAACATTCTGTGTCACACAGTGGCCAATATATGTGTGTGTATACACACACACACACACACAAATATATATGCCGCCACCACCTCCTGCGGCAGTGAATTCCACATGTTAATCACCCTTTGGGTGAAGAAGGACTTCCTTTTATCCGTTTCAACCCGACTGCTCAGCAATTTCATTGAATGCCCACGAGTTCTTGTATTGTGAGAAGGGGAGAAGTTCTTCCTAATGTTGAGCCGGAAACTTGATTTAATTTCAATCCATTGGTTCTGGTCCTATCAACCCTTCAAGGACTTGAAGATGGTGATCCTATCACCTCTCAGTTGCCTCCTTTCCAGGCTAAACATCCCCAGCTCCTTCAACCTTTCCTCACAGGACTTAGTCTCCAGACCCCTCACCATCTTCGTCGCCCTCGTCTGGACCCCTTCCAGCTTGTCTATATCCTTCTTAAAATGTGGTGCCCAAAACTGAACACAATACTCCAGGTGAGGTCTTATCAGAGTAAAGCAATATCATCAGCGGTCATTTTGTAGAAAAAGAGGTGGTGGAGCTCATCCAGGGATTGTTATGCAGCTGCAATACTATTCAATGGACAAGGAGGTGGAACTCTCAGAAGGAGGAGATGAAACTCTCAGAAAGGTTCAGGAGGCAATCTGAGGCCCGGATATTCTCGCTTCATGTGATCTGGACACTAGACTTCTGTTGATACAGCCCAAACACATCGTTGACTCACGTTCAGCTTATCGTCCACTAAGACCCCGAGATCCTTTTCGCACAGACTACTGCTAAGACAAGTCTCCCCCATCCTGTAAGCATGCATGGGATTTTTCCTACCAAGGAGAGAACTTCTCCAAAACACTCCAACCCATGGCCAGCCAAAACGTCACGGACCCTGCCAGATTGTCAGGGCACATTTCCTGAAGGCAACGGTCTTTCCAGTCCTCCTGTCCTGCGTTTGCACCGATGGCGAATCCACCCACACATTCTGTTCCCGTGCTGTTTGGCTTGACTTCAGACACTCCCAGGAATCTTTCCAAATACTGCAGCTTGATTGATGCCATTTCGGAGAGTAGCCGTGTGGGTCTGCGGTAAAACAAATAGATTCAAGTCCAACAGCAGCTGGTGTGTGAGAGTATTAGCGTGCAAAGTGCCGTAGAGTCACTTCCAACTTGTAGAAACCCGAGGATTGGGCGTTCTCCAAAACATCCACTTGCTATCGGCCTTGCTCAGGTCTTGTCAACTGGGGGGAGGGGGGGGGTGTGCCTTCCTTGAGTGAGTCCAGTCAGTTTGGTGTGGTGGTTAAGTGCACAGACTCTTATCTGGGGGAATCGGGTTCGATTCCCTGCTCCTCCACTCGCAGCTGCTAGAATGGCCTTGGGTCGGCCATCACTCTTGCAGAATTGTCAGAGCTCTCTCAGCCCCACCTACCTCACAGGGTGTCTGTTGTGGGGGAGGAAGGTAAAGGAGATTGTGAGCCACTCTGAGATTCAGAGAGAACGGTGGGGTATAAATCTGCGGTCTTCTTTTCTTTTCTTTGTATCTCTTCTGTGTGATCCAGAGAACTGGGCAAAGGAAGCTCTGGCTCTTTCCTTCCTTCCCCAGGAAACCATTTGTGAGTTTCCTACATTGTGCAGGGATAATGACCCTGGAGGTCCCTTCCAACTCTATGATTCTATGATCAGGAAGGGGGGAGCCTCAGCCAATAGAAGAAAGATAGGTTTGCCTGAGAAGCTCTGCTGTGCAACTGAGGGAGCCTGGCAAAGCAAGCTATTCCTCTGCCCTTTCCTCCTCAATGGAGGAGCCTCAGCCAATGGAAAAAATTGAGGCTTTGCTCTGTAGCTCCTGTGCAATTGAGCAAGCCTGGCAAAGCAAGCTGTGATGCAGAAGGAAGCAAGAGAAGGAAGCAAGAGAGAGGGAGAAGGAAGCAGATGACAGCCAGTTGCTCAGGGGCCTGATACTCTGTGTCACACAGTGGCTAAAAAATCCAGGCACCATCAAGAGGTGCATCAGTGGGGCCAGGACACTAGAAGTCCTCCTACTGTGCCCCCCCCAAGCACCAATAATACACAGCATCACTGCCCCAGACTGAGAGTTCCAACAATAAAAAGTAAAAGTAGTCCCCTATGCAAGCACCAGTTGTTTCCGACTGTGAGGTGACGTTGCCTCACGATGTTTTCACAGCAGACTTTTGATGGGGTGGTTTGCCATTGCCTTCCCCAGTTATCTACACTTTCCCCCCAGCAAGCTGGGGACTCATTTGACCGACCTCGGAAGGATGGAAGGCTGAGTCAACCTCGAGCTGGCTGCCTGAACCCAGCTTCTTCAGGGAGCGAACTCAAGTCGTGAGCAGAGAGCTTGGACTGCAGCACTGCAGCTTTACCACTCTGCGCCACGGGACTCCTTGTAAGGTAAAGGTAGTCCCCCGTGCAATCATCAGTCGTTTCTGACTCTGGGGTGACGTCGCATCACAATGTTTTCACGGTGAACTTTTTATGGGGTGTTGAACATATGAACATATGAAGCTGCCTTATAATGAATCAGACCCTTGGTCCATCAAAGTCAGTATTGTCTTAGACTGGCAGCGGCTCTCCAGGGTCTCCAGCTGAGGTTTTTCACACCTATTTGCCTGGACCCTTTTTTGGAGATGCCGGGGATTGAACCTGGGACCTTCTGCTTCCCAAGCAGATGCTCTGCCACTGAGCCACCGTCCCTCCCGTTGCATCACAATGCATCACGATGTTTTCACCGCAGACTTTTTACGGGGTGGTTTTGCCACTGCTTTCCCCAATCATCTACGCTTTCCCCCCAGCAAGCTGGGGACTCATTTGACTGACCTCGGAAGGATGGAAGGCTGAGTCAACCTCGAGCCGGCTGCCTGAACCCAGCTTCTTCAGGGAGCGAACTCAAGTCGGGAGTGGAGGGCTCCGACTGCAGTACTGCAGCTTTACCACTGCACCATTGGGCTCCTTTACCCTGTGGCTAATAGCCACTGATGGACTTCTGCTTATGAACACAGAAAGCTCAGCTCAGCAGCGATCTGGACCCAAGCAGGTTGCAAGGATTTACCTGTAAGGAAGACACCTGTGGTCTTTTTGGAGGATGGGTAAGAGGTGGCAGAGAGCTGGAGCAGTCACTGCTGCCTTTGCCCACGCGCTTAAGATAGAAGCAAAATCCATTCCTCTGTGATTTTGTTATCGACAGAAACATTTGTAACAGCCTTTTCGAAATGGACTCACGGAACGTTCACATGCAACACGCGAAAGCGAGAGTGAAGACACCTTAACAAAAGCCACGCTGCAATTAACAGCCTGCTCTTCTCTTTCTCCGATCGGCCTCCCTGTACCCTTGCAACTTGCAAGTTGTAATTCATCAAGTTCCTTCTTTTTCTTTCCTCCAGGCCTTCTCTAATTTTGCAATAATTCATCAACGGAAATTCACATTTCCCTCCCCCCCCCCCCCAAAAAAAAAGGGCACCAGGGGGGTGGGAGAAGACAGAGAGGCAAGGTCAAAATTAACGCGTCCATTTCAGACTGGAAAGAAATTAAATTAACTTGGCACGTTTAAAAAGAACTTTGACGGGACCGGCCATTTGGCGGTTATTCGGTTATTGAATCCTAAGCGTCTGTGGAATATTAATTAGAAGCAATAGCCAAAGAAGTGGTAAAAAGCCCCTTGAGTCAAACTTTGCCTTAAGCAGAGAAATCGTATCTTTCGTCTCATCCAGTTTGGTGTTGTGGACAGCCAGTTTGGTGTAGTGGTTAAGTGCGCGGACTCTTCTCTAGAAGAACCGGGTTTGATTCCCTACTCCTTCATTTGCACCTGCTGGAATGGCCTTGGGTCAGCCATAGCTCTCACAGGAGTTGTCCTTGAAGGGGCAGCTTCTGGGAGAGCTCTCTCAGCCCCAAGGACCCCACAGGGTGTCTGTTGTAGGAGAGGCAGTTAAAGGAGATTGTGAGCCGCTCTGAGAGTGGAGGGCGGGATATAAATCCAATATTCTCCTCCTCCAAGCAAGCTTTCTGGGCCTATCATAAAATTGGAAGGTACCTCCAGGGTCATCTAGTCCACCCCCTGCAAAATGCAGGAACTTCTCAAACACCTCTCCCACACACACACCCAGTGACCCCTGATCCATGCCCAGAAGATGGGGGGAAATCCTCCAGGATCCCTGGCAAAACGCACCTGAGAAAAATTGTTGCCTGACCCTGAAGTGGCAATCAGCATTTCCCTGGGTGTGTAAGAAAGGGCCACAGGAACTAAGCACTGATGGAACCCAGCTGCTGGAATGGCCTTGGGTCAGCCATAGTTCTCGCAGGAGTTGTCCTTGAAAGGGCAGCTTCTGGGAGAGCTCTCTCAGCCTCACCTACCTCACAGGGTGTCTGTTGTGGGGGAAGATGATAAAGGAGATTGTAGGCCACTTTGAGACTCTGTCCTTGAAAGGGCAGCTTTTGGGAGAGCTCTCTCAGCCCCACCCACCTCACAGGGTGTCTGTTGTGGGGTGGGGAAGGGAAAGGAGATTGTGAGCTGCTCTGAGACTCTGAGACTCCGAGTGGGGGGTGGGATATAAATCCAATATCTTCTTTTTCTTCCTGCGCTCCTTCTTGTGATCTGCCCTAATTCACAGAATCTACACCGCTGTCAGATCGCCATCTAGCTTCTGCTTAAAAGCCTCCTACGATGGAGAGCCCACCACCTCCCGAGGAGGAAGCCTGTTCCACTGGGGAACTGCTCTGTCAGGAAGTTCTCCCTAACATTTAGCCGGAAACTCTTTTGATTTAATTTCAACCCGTTGGTTCTGGTCCGACTTTCTGGGGCAACAGAAAACAACTCTGCACCATCTTCTGTGTGACAACCCTTCCAGTACTTGAAGACAGGGCGGGTTCATGGGTTTTTGGTGCCCTAGGCAAGCTGCCTATGAGCACCCCAAAACCTGAAATTTAAAAAACAGAGAATTGTATTTTAATTTTTTTTTTTTTTTTTTGGAGAGCCAGTTTGGTGTAGTGGTGAAGTGTGTGGAGAACGGGGTTTGATTCCCCACTCCTCCACTTGCACCTGCTGGGATGGCCTTGGGTCAGCTATAGCTCTGGCAGAGGTTGTCCTTGAAAGGGCAACTTCTGGGAGAGCCCTCTCAGCCTCACCCACCTCACAGGGTGTCTGTTGTGGGGGAGGAAGGTAAAGGAGATTAAGAACATAAGAACATAAGAGAAGCCATGTTGAATCAGGCCAATGGCCCATCTAGTCCAACACTCTGTGTCTCATAACAACATAAGAGAAGCCATGCTAGATCAGGCCAATGGCCCATCCAGTCCAACACTCTGTGTCACACAGTGGCCAATATATGTGTGTGTACACACACACACACACACATATACACACACACACACACACACACACATATATATATACTGTGGCTAATAGCCACTGATGGACCTGTGCTCCATATTTTTATCCAATCCGCTCTTAAAGCTGACTATGCTTGTAGCTGCCACCACCTCCTGTGGCAGTGAATTCCGTGAGTTAATCACCCTTTGGGTGAAGAAGGACTTCCTTTTATCCGTTTTAACCCGACTGCTCAGCAATTTCATCGAATGCCCACGAGTTCTTCTATTGTGAGAATGGGTGAAAAGGACTTCTTTCTCTATTTTCTCCATCCCAGGCATTGGCTCTTCTTCAGCGTTTACAATGGGTTAACCTATCCCTGTCAGACTCCAAGGAGCATACTGCGTAGGGGCCGTCCACTTTCGCATTTCCCGGGTCTGCGACAGACCTGGGGAACGCAAAATCAGCTGGGCAGTCTCTGCACTCCACGAAGCCTGCTTTCTGTTGGAGAAGGCAGGCTCCAAGGAGCACATACGCTGCGTGTGGGGAGAAGGGGTGTCTCACAGTGTCCCCCTAGGCCAGGTGGCACTCTAGGCAGCCACCTACTTGACCTATTTCCTCACACCAGCCACGCTCGAAGATGGTGATCGCGTCACCTCTCGGTCGTCTCCTCTAGAGGCTAAACGTACCCAGCTCCTTCAGACTTTCCTCGTAGGATAGATGAGATCGGAATTCAACTGGTAAAGCTGCGGCCAGCAGAGGGATGGCGG
Organism: Heteronotia binoei; assembly: GCF_032191835.1. Taxonomy (NCBI): domain Eukaryota; kingdom Metazoa; phylum Chordata; class Lepidosauria; order Squamata; family Gekkonidae; genus Heteronotia; species Heteronotia binoei. Next base: position 4,276,649 of record NC_083243.1, on the reverse strand, counting down.
GAAAGCGTCTCAGCTGCACCAGGTGAATTTGCAGCATGGCCCAGCTGTGGAAGGCGGGGGAGGAGGAGGCAGTCATGCAAAAAGACAAGCGGCATCAGACACCTCCTGATTATGACGGCCGTTATTAAGAATAACACCAATAATAACCATTATTATGATCGATGGCCACGAGATTAGGGAGTCGCGGCTTCTTGAGCGCCATTTTAGTCCCCGCGTTTCTTATAGTTTTTATTATCTCCATTCTGTGTTCTGGTTTTCTTTATTAGATCGGTTATTAGATCCCATTCGTTTCCGTCAGAAGCCCATGCCTACCTGTCCCGATTTCTAGGAATCACAGTGCTTACTCAACGGATACTCCTCTGCCCCTGTGCTTAATTTCAGGTGGACGGGGGAGCCATTTCTGCCAGCAATTAAAACGCTCAGCTTGCAGCGTGGACAGAGTTGAGAGCCAGTTTGGTGTAGTAGTTAAGTGTGCGGACTCTTATCTGGGAGAACCGGGTTTGATTCCTCACTCCTCCACTTGCACCTGCTGGGATGGCCTTGGGTCAGCCATAGCTCTTATCTGGGAGTACCGGGTTTGATTCCCCACTCCTCCACTCGCAGCTGCTGGAATGGCCTTGGGTCAGCCATAGCTCTTATCTGGGAGAACCAGGTTTGATTCCCCACTCCTCCACTTGCAGCTGCTGGAATGGCCTTGGGTCAGCCAGAGCTCTCTTATCTGGGAGAACCGGGTTGGATTCCCCACTCCTCCACTTGCAGCTGCTGGAATGGCTTTGGTTCAGCCATAGCTCTCTTATCTGGGAGAACCTGGTTTGATTCCCCACTCCTCCACTTGCACCTGCTGGCATGGCCTTGGGTCAGCCATAGCTCTGGCAGAGGTTGTCCTTGAAAGGGCAGCTGCTGTGAGAGCCCTCTCCAGCCCCACCCACCTCACAGGGTGTCTGTTGTGGGGGAGGAAGATAAAGGGGATTGTGAGCTCCTCTGAGACTTCAGAGTGGAGGGCGGGATATAAATCCAATATCTTCCTCATCTTCTTCTTCTTCTTATCCTCGTCCAAGATCGGGAAGACGGGTTTGGGGCTCGCCGGTTCAGAACTGCTGCTCAGCTCCGGTGTCCTGGACAGATGGCCATCCCGCCTCTGCTGGAAGACCTGGTGTGAAGGACAGACCACTGGGTTCCGAGGCATTCTGTTCCACCACTGAACAGCTCTTATTGTCGGGAACATTTCTCCTGCGTTTGAGTTGAAATCTTCTTCCTCGTGATTTCTAGCCTTGCACTGTACACCTGTCCTCTGGAGCAAGAATCTGTTCTGTCTTGCGTGTGAAAGGCCTTCTGATATTTCATGACAGAGGCCATGCCTTCCCTTAGCCTTAGGACCACAGAATCATAGAAGAAGAAGAGTGGGCACCATCTCCTTTGCCTCCCCCCACAATAGACACCCTGTAGGTGGGGCTGAGAGAGCTGTTACAACATCTGCCCTTTCAAGGACAACTCTGTGAGAGCTCTGGCTGACCCAAGGCCATTCCAGCAGCTGCAAGTGGAGGAGGGGGGAATCAAACCCGGTTCTCCCATATAAGAGAGCTCTGGCTGACCCAAGGCCATTCCAGCAGCTGCAAGTGGAGGAGTGGGGAATCAAGGCCGGTTCTCCCAGATAAGAGAGCTCTGGCTGACCCAAGGCCATTCCAGGAGCTGCAAGTGGAGGAGTGGGGAATCAAGGCCGGTTCTCCCAGATAAGAGAGCTCTGGCTGATCCAAGGCCATTCCAACAGCTGCAAGTGGAGGAGTGGGGAATCAAACCCGGTTCTCCCAGATAAGAGAGCTCTGGCTGACCCAAGGCCATTCCAGCAGGTGCAGGTGGAGGAGTGGGGAATCAAACCCGGTTCTCCAAGATAAGAGAGCTCTGGCTGACCCAAGGCCATTCCAGCAGCTGCAAGTGGAGGAGGGGGGAATCAAACCCGGTTCTCCCAGATAAGAGAGCTCTGGCTGACCCAAGGCCATTCCAGCAGCTGCAAGTGGAGGAGGGGGGAATCAAACCCGGTTCTCCCATATAAGAGAGCTCTGGCTGACCCAAGGCCATTCCAGCAGCTGCAAGTGGAGGAGTGGGGAATCAAGGCCGGTTCTCCCAGATAAGAGAGCTCTGGCTGACCCAAGGCCATTCCAGGAGCTGCAAGTGGAGGAGTGGGGAATCAAGGCCGGTTCTCCCAGATAAGAGAGCTCTGGCTGATCCAAGGCCATTCCAACAGCTGCAAGTGGAGGAGTGGGGAATCAAACCCGGTTCTCCCAGATAAGAGAGCTCTGGCTGACCCAAGGCCATTCCAGCAGGTGCAGGTGGAGGAGTGGGGAATCAAACCCGGTTCTCCCAGATAAGAGAGCTCTGGCTGACCCAAGGCCATTCCAGCAGCTGCAAGTGGAGGAGGGGGGAATCAAACCCGGTTCTCCCATATAAGAGAGCTCTGGCTGACCCAAGGCCATTCCAGCAGCTGCAAGTGGAGGAGTGGGGAATCAAGGCCGGTTCTCCCAGATAAGAGAGCTCTGGCTGACCCAAGGCCATTCCAGGAGCTGCAAGTGGAGGAGTGGGGAATCAAGGCCGGTTCTCCCAGATAAGAGAGCTCTGGCTGATCCAAGGCCATTCCAACAGCTGCAAGTGGAGGAGTGGGGAATCAAACCCGGTTCTCCCAGGTAAGAGAGCTCTGGCTGACCCAAGGCCATTCCAGCAGCTGCAAGTGGAGGAGGGGGGAATCAAGGCCGGTTCTCCCAGATAAGAGAGCTCTGGCTGATCCAAGGCCATTCCAACAGCTGCAAGTGGAGGAGTGGGGAATCAAACCCGGTTCTCCCAGGTAAGAGAGCTCTGGCTGACACAAGGCCATTCCAGCAGGTGCAAGTGGAGAAGTGGGGAATCAAACCCGGTTCTCCCAGATAAGAGAGCTCTGGCTGACACAAGGCCATTCCAGCAGGTGCAAGTGGAGGAGTGCGGAATCAAACCCGGTTCTCCCAGATAAGAAAGCTCTGGCTGACACAAGGCCATTCCAGCAGGTGCAAGTGGAGGAGTGCGGAATCAAACCCGGTTCTCCCAGATGAGAGAGCTCTGGCTGACCCAAGGCCATTCCAGCAGGTGCAAGTGGAGGAGTGGGGAATCAAACCCGGGTCTCCCAGATAAGAGAGCTCTGGCTGACCCAAGGCCATGCCAGCAGGTGCAAGTGGAGGAGTGGGGAATCAAACCCGGTTCTCCCAGATAAGAGAGCTCTGGCTGACCGAAGGCCATTCCAGCAGGTGCAAGTGGAGGAGTGGGGAATCAAACCCGGTTCTCCCAGAAAAGAGAGCTCTGGCTGACCCAAGGCCGTTCCAGCAGCTGCAAGTGGAGGAATGGGGAATCAAACCCGGTTCTCCCAGATGAGAGAGCTCTGGCTGACCCAAGGCCATTCCAGCAGGTGCAAGTGGAGGAGTGGGGAATTAAACCCGGTTCTCCCAGATAAGAAAGCTCTGGCTGACCCAAGGCCATGCCAGCAGGTGCAAGTGGAGGAGTGGGGAATGAAACCCAATTCTCCCAGATAAGAGAGCTCTGGCTGACCCAAGGCCATTCCAGCAGGTGCAAGTGGAGGAGTGGGGAATCAAACCCAGTTCTCCCAGGTAAGAGAGCTCTGGCTGACCCAAGGCCATTCCAGCAGCTGCAAGTGGAGGAGTGGGGAATCAAACCCGGTTCTCCCAGATAAGAGAGCTCTGGCTGACCCAAGGCCATTCCAGCAGCTGCAAGTGGAGGAGTGGGGAATCAAACCCGGTTCTTCCAGATAAGAGTCCGTGCACTTAACCACTACGCCAAACTGGCTCGCTCACAACGTAAATGCTCCTCGGTCACAAAGTAGAAAGGCGTTGGCGGGCACCTTGGTGGGGACTCCTGCTCCAGATGACGCCTGAGCAGTTTCCAAAATCACAGATCAATGACTTCCTGTGGTCTGGACACTCTGCTTCCGCGGAGGTGCCAGTGGAAGAGAAGCCAGCCAATGGGTCAGAGAGCGCCAGGTAGCTTGGCTGCAGGCCTTCTCGGACAGTTAAACCCACTGGCCGGCCACCAGATGCCTTTCTACTCCCAAATGTTGACAGCTCGGCTCTTTCCAGCCTGCATCATTTGTCACTCGTTTGGACACTGCTTTCTGACAGGGAGAGAGAGATCCGGGTGGGCATCCACGCTGGCCTGAACTGAAGCAGCAGAACAAAGTTTGAGCCCAGTAGCGCCTTGAAGACCAACAAAGTTTAATCCCGGGCAGGCCCTCTCAGAAGGCTGCTATCAGGTCTTCCTGCCAAGACGAGGGACGGTGGGTCAGAGGTAGAGCATCTGCTCGGTAAGCAGAAGGTCCCAGGTTCAATCCCCGGCATCTCCAACTCAAAAGGGTCCACGCAAATAGGCGTGAAAAACCTCAGCTGGAGACTCCAGAGAGCCGCTGCTAGTCAGGGGAGGGACGGTGGCTCAGAGGTAGAGCATCTGCTCAGTAAGCAGAAGGTCCCAGGTTCGATCCCCGGCATCTCCAACTAAAAAGGTTCCAGGCAAATAGGCGTGAAAAACCTCACCTTGAGACTCTGGAGAGCCGCTGCCAGTCTGAGGAGACAAGACTGACTTGGATGGACCCATGGTCTGATTCAGTAGAAGGCAGCTCCATTAGGGGAGGGACGGTGGCTGAGTGGTAGAGCATCTGCTTGGTAAGCAGAAGGTTCCAGGCTCAATCCCCAGCATCTCCAACTAAAAAGGAACCAAGCAAGTAGTTGTGAAAAACCTCAGCTTGAGACCCTGGAGAGCCGCTGCCAGTCTGAGTAGACAAGACTGACTTTAGGGAGGGACGGTGGCTCAGTGGTAGAGCAGCTGCTTGGTAAGCAGAAGGTCCCAGGTTCAATCCCCGGCATATCCAGCTAAAAAGGGTCCAGGCAAGTGAAAAACCTCACCTTGAGACTCTGCAGAGCCGCTGCCAGTCTGAGGAGACAATACTGACTTTGATGGACCCAGGGTCTGATTCAGTATCAGGCTGCTTCATACTTTCATATGTCAGAGATATGGCTCAGTAAAGAGGTCTGTTTTTGGGGAGGGATGGTGGCTCAGTGGTAGAGCATCTGCTTGGGAAGCAGAAGGTCCCAGGTTCAATCCCCGGCATCTCCAACTAAAGAGGGTCCAGGCAAGTAGTTGTGAAGAACCTCCACTTGAGACCCTGGAGAGCCGCTGCCAGTCTGAGGAGGCAATACTGACTTTTAGGGACTCAGGGGGGTCTGATTCAGTAGAAAGCTTCATATATATATGCTCATATGACCTAATTGTGGGGTACCAGAGTGTTGAATCCTCTCTCCCATGTTATGTAATACATACATGCATCAGTGTTCCCTCTAGGCTGAGTGAATGTGAGCTAGCTCACAGTTTTTCAGTCTCCAGCTAATTTAATGCAATTAAATTACGAAGTAGAATTTCTGCTCACAAGACTCCACAGCTTAGAGGGAACTCTGATGTGAACCTTCTTGTTCAGACTGCCACGAGGTTTGGAGTTCGGGGCCATCGATATGCTGATGGCGCGCAGCTCTTCCTCCTGCTGGATAAGCAGCTGGCAGCGGGACGCTTCGGTGTAGTGATGAAGTGTGCGGACTCTTATGTGGGAGAACCGGGTTTGATTCCCCACTCCTCCACTTGCACATGCTGGAAGGGCCTTGGGTCAGCCAGAGCTCTCTTCTCTGGGAGAACCGGATTGGATTCCCCCCTCCTCCACTTCCAGCTGCTGGAATGGCCTTGGGTCAGTCATAGCTCTCTTCTCTGGGAGAAGCCATGTTGGATCAGGCCAATGGCCCCTCCAGTCCAACACTCTGTGTCACATAAGAACATAAGGGAAGCCATGTTGGATCAGGCCAATGGCCCATCCAGCCCAACACTCTGTGTCACATAAGAACATAACAGAAGCCATGTTGGATCAGGCCAATGACCCCTCCAGTCCAACACTCTGTGTCACACAGTGGCCAAAAAACAAACAAACCCCAAGTGCCATCAGAAGGTTCACAAGTGGGCCTAGAAGCCCTTCCACTTTGCCCCCCGGCAGCACCAAGAATACAGAGCATCACTGCCCCAGACAGTTCCAACAATATGCTGTGGCTAACAGCCACTGATGGACCTCTGCTCCATATTTTTTATCCAATCCCCTCTTGAAGCTGGCTATGCTTGTGGCCGCCGCCACCTCCTGTGGCAGTGAATTCCACACGTTAATCCCCCTTTGGGTGAAGAAGTACTTCCTTTTATCCGTTTTAACTTGTCTGCTCAGCAATTTCATTGAATGCCCACGAGTTCTTGTATTGTGAGAAAGGGAGAAAAGTACTTCTTTCTCTACTTTCTCCATCCCATGCATAATCTTGTAAACCTCTATCATGTCACCCCGCAGTCGACGTTTCTCCAAGCTAAAGAGCCCCAAGCGTTTTAACCTTTCTTCATAGGGAAAGTGTTCCAAACCTTTAATCATTCTAGTTGCCCTTTTCTGGACTTTTTCCAATGCTATAATATCTTTTTTGAGGTGTGGTGACCAAAATTGTACACGGTATTCCAAATGAGACTGCACCATTGATTTCTACAACCTGGGAGATGTACTGTAGCTACTCCTAAGCAGGCTTCTCTGGAGCCTGTAGGGCTCGCTAGGCCTAAGATCATGACAGCAGGAAAAGAGATGGAGCCCCCAAGTGAGTGGAGACTCTGTGGGGGTCCTCAAGCTGAAAAAAATGGCCGCCCATTCTGTATGAAACAATAATATCTAAGAAAGACGCGATACACTTCTGAGAGCCCCTGAACTGTTGAAGTGGGTGTGTCAGACTGGAGTCTCGAAGCCCCAGCTGTGGTAGGATCCCAGGCCATAACCTCTCTGTTTGCCTGATTTACCTCATGGAGTTGCAGTGAGGCTATAATAGGGTTGCCAATCCCCAGGTGGGGGCAGGGGATCCCCCGGTTTGGAGGTCCTCGCCCCGCTTCAGGGTCATCAGAAATCTGGGGTGGGGAGGGAAATGTCTGCTGGGCACTCCCATTATGCAGACCTATTCCCATAGGGAATAATGGAGAATTGATCCGCGGGTATCTGTGGCTCTGAGGGGGGGTTGTTGTTTGAAGTAAAGGCACCATATTTTCAGTATAGCATCCAGTGCATCTCCCCAAAATAGCCCCCAAGTTTCAAAAAGATTGGACCAGGGGGTCCAATTCTATGAGCCCCCCCAAAAGGTGTCCCTCTCCATTATTTCCAAAGGAGGGGAAGGCATTGAAAAGGTGTGCCGTCCCTTTAAATGTGAAGGCCAGCACTCCGTTTGGAGTTCAGTGATGCTTGTCACACCCTTGCTCCTGGCTCCGCCCCCAATGTCTCCTAGCCCCACCCCCAAAGTCTCCTGACTCCACCCCCAAATATGTCTCCTGGTCCCACCCCCAAAGTCCCCAGATATTTCTTGAATTGAACCACGTCCCCCACCTGAAGTTCTCGTCTATAGACTAGGCATTTTTTAAATTCATTCTGGGCCTCTTCACTAGGGTTGCCAGCTCTGGGTTGAGTAGGGCTGCTTTCCCCTACGTTGCCGGCACGATGACATCACCTGAAAGTGACATCAGCATGCCGGCGACGGCCTGCACGGCTGCTCTAGGCATTTCCGGGAAAACTCTATGGTTTCCCCAGACGCTCTAGCCATTTGGGAGGGGAAACTCTGTGGTGCAAGAGGTACCATAGAGTTTTTTTCCCCTCGCCCTGGGACGAAGAGGACTTGGCAACCCTAAGGTTGAGAAATACCTGGAGATTTTGGGGGTGACACCTGGGGAGGGCCTGGTTTGGGGAGGGGAGGGACTTCAAAGTCCACCCTCCAGCCGTCTCCTCCCAGGGAGCTGATTCCTGTTGCCTGGAGATCAGTTGTAAAAGCAAGAGATCTCCAGGCCCCACCTGGAGGCTGGCAACCCTGCCTTCCACACATACCATTTTCTTTGGCGTCCACCAGATCTCTTGCTTGAAATATGATGGATGATCCCCACGGCGAAAGAAACTTAGTTTGTCAATTTTCTAGGCATCGTCTAATGAAGTTTTCTGGACATAATTGTATTTGACTGTTTTCGGTTCTTCTTGTTATGGCCTTCCATTTGCGCAACGCGTTCCCATTGATTGATTGATTGACCAGGGAAAGGCAGAGCGGGATATGCAGGTGGTTTCTATACAGACACTCTGGAGAGCGGAGGCACTCCAATCGCTGCATCAGAGAGCCAGTTTGGTGTCGTGGTGAAGTGCGCCGACTCTTATCTGGGAGAACTGGGCTTGATTCCCCACTCCTCCACTTGCACCTGCTGCCATGGCCTTGGGTCAGCCATAGTTCTGGCAGAGGTTGTCCTTGAAAGGGCAGCAGTGAGAGCCCTCTCACTGCTGTGAGAGCCCTCTCAGCCCCACCCACCTCACAGGGTGTATGTTGTGGGGGAAGAAGATATAGGAGATTGTGAGCTGCTCTGAGACTGAGATTCGGAGTGGAGGGCGGGATACAAATCCAATATCTTCTTCTTCTTAAGTGTGCGGACTCTTATCCGGGAGAAGCGGGTTTGATTCCCCACTCCTCCACTTGCGCTTGCTGGAATGGCCTTGGGTCAGCCATAGCTCTGGCAGAGGTTGTCCTTGAAAGGGCAGCTGCTGTGGGAGCCCTCTCAGCCCCACCCACCTCACAGGGTGTCTGTTGTGGGGGAGGGAGATAAAGGAGATTGTGAGCCGCTCTGAGACTCTGAGATTCGGAGTGGAGGGCAGGGTATAAATCCAATATCTTCATCTTCTTCATCTTCATCTCTGGTAGCAAGTCAAGCGTATTATGGTCTAGGACCTGTCTAACTTAGGGACCGTCTCTTCCCATATGTTCCCCAGAGAGTACTGCGATCTGGCTTCCAAAATCTGCTCGTAATCCCCGGGCCAAAGGAGGCCCGGTTGAAGTCAACCAGGGACAGGGCCTTCTCAATAACAGCCCCTTGCTGGTGGAACCAGTTACCGGAAGAGGTCAGGGCCCTGCGAGATATTGGACAATTCCGCAGGGCCTGTAAGACAGTCCTCTTCCGGTTGGCCTATAACTGACAGGCACCAAAACTACCAAAATACTGAAGGAAGTCTATAGATAGCACACTGTTGAATTGATGTACTGATTTTTTAATGTTTTTTTTTTATGTTTTTAATGTCTTAATTATGTAAATTGTTATTGTATTTAAAATTCGAATTTTATTGTTAGAACCTTACCGTCAGGTAGGCAATATAGAATGTTGAAGGCTAAGACAAATAGATTCAAGGGCAGCTTCTATCCAAGTGCCATGGTTAGGCTAAATGCAGGGTTATGAATGGTTATTTGTTTTTTTTAGATGCATTTAAATGGTCTATGTATATGTCCTTTTGTGGGTGTTGATGCGTTGGTATGTTTGTGGAAGAGCACCTCATTTCGTTGCTCTCATTTTCTTTTTTGAGAACAATGACAATAAATTTATCTATCTATCTATCTATCTATCTATCTATCTATCTATCTATCTATCTATCTATCTATCTATCTATCTATCTATCTATCTATCTATCTATCTATCTATCTTGTAAGCCGCCCTGAGCCCGCTTCGGTGGGGTAGGGCGGGATATAAATCAAATAAAATAAATAGAAAATAAATAAAATAAATTACTTTGTATGATACATACAAAGGGACGGTGGCTCAGTGGTAGAGCATCTTCTTGGTAAGCAGAAGGTCCCAGGTATCTCCGACTAAAAAAGGAACCAGGCAAGTAGGCATGAGAAACCTCCACTTGAGACCCTGGAGAGCTGCTGCCAGTCTGAGTAGACAAGACTGACTTTGAGGGACCCAGGGTCTGATTCAGTTGAAGGCAGCTTCATATGTTCATATATGAAGCTGCCTTATAATCAATCAAGCCCTCTTTCCATCACAGTCAGTATTGACCTCTTAGACTGGTTCTCCAGCTGGGATGGCCTTGGGTCAGCCATAGCTCTCGTAGGAGTTGTCCTTGAAAGGGCAGCTTCTGGGAGAGCTCTCTCAGCCCCACCCACCTCACAGGGTATCTGTTGTGGGGGGAGAAGATATAGGAGATTGTGAGCCGCTCTGAGATTCAGAGTATAGGGCAGGATATAAATCCAATATCATCATCATCATCATCATCTTCTTCTTCTTCTTCTTCTTCTTCTTCTTCTTCTTCTTCTTCTTCTTCTTCTTCTTCTTCTTCTTCTTCTTCTTCTTCCAGGGTCTCAGGCAGAGATCTTTCAGACCACCTCCAGCGTGCCAGTTTGGTGTCGTGGTGGACTCTAATCCGGAGAACCGGGGTTGATTCTCTGTTCCTCCTCCACTTGAAGCCTGCTGGGTGACCTTGGGTTAGTCACAAGTTCTCTCAGAGCTGTTCTGCTCAAGAGCAGTATCTGTCAGAGCCCTCTCAGCCCCACCTGCCTCACAAGATGCCTGTTGCGGAGAGAGGAAGGGATAGAAAGCTGCTTTGAGACTCTTTAGGGTAGAGAAAATAGGGTATAAAAGAAGATGACGACTTTGGATTTATATTCCGCCCTCCACTCCGAATTTCAGTCTCACAATCTCTTTTATCTTCTGCGCCCACAAAATACACCCTGTGAGGTGGGTGAGGACGAGAGAGAGCTCTCCCAGAAGCTACCCTTTCAAGGACAACACTGTGAGAACTATGGCTGACCCAAGGCCATTCCAGCAGCTGCAAGTGGAGGAGGGGGGAATCAAACCCGGTTCTCCCAGATAAGAGAGCTCTGGCTGACCCAAGGCCATTCCAGCAGCTGCAAGTGGTTGAGTGGGAATCAAACCCGGTTCTCCCAGATAAGAGATCACTGGCTGACCCAAGGCCATTGCAGCAGCTGCAAGTGGAGGAGTGGGGAATCAAACCCGGTTCTCCCAGATAAGAGACCTATGGCTGACCCAAGGCCATTCCAGCAGCTGCAAGTGGAGGAGTGGGGAATCAAACCTGGTTCTCCCAGATAAGAGAGCTCTGGCTGACCCAAGGCCATTCCATCACCTGTGAGTGGAGGAGTGGGGAATCAAACCTGGTTCTCCCAGATAAGAGTCCGCACACTTAACCACTAAACTGGCTCTCACAGGGATCTCCACTCCTCCTTTGTATCTTATGGAGCGAGGTTTGACCGTCAAAGGCTCGTACCCCTGAAATCTTGTTGGTCCCTGAAATGCCACCAGTCTCAAATCTAGCTTTTCTCCTGCAGCCCCACACGGATCCCCTCCGAAATACATCTTCCCTCAGCAGCCTCACCACAGACCAAGGGGACTGAAGTCTTGCCTTGTGAAGCCTCCACCAATCAGATATGTTCTCCTCCATCTCCCACCTTGTCATTTCATTGGCATTGGCTGGTCAGCCTCCGCTGCCGTTGCTGGGCAACCAGAAGTCCATCTCATCTCCAGGACTGAGGAAGCAGCTGTTGGGAAGGCCTGGGTAGCTCAGCGGATGAGTGACAGCACGCCAAGTATCAGTTCAGGGACAGGTGATGAGTGAGTAAAAAAAGGAAGGAAGGAAAGCACTAAAAACTAGGTCCAGCTGAAGGTGGAAGAGCATCTTTTTTGCATGCAGAAGGTCTTAAGTGCAATCCCGGTCATCTCCACTTAGACTCAGAGAATCACAGAGTTGGAAGGGACCTCCAGGGTCAGTTTGGTGTGGAGAGCCAGTTTGGTGTAGTGGTTAAGTGTGTGAACTCTTATCTGGGAGAACCTGGTCTGATTCCCCACTCTTCTACTTGCACCTGCTGGAATGGCCTTGGGTCAGCCAGAGCTCTCTTATCTGGGAGAAGTGGGTTGGATTCCCCACTCCTCCACTTGCAGCTTCTGGAATGGCCTTGGTTCAGCCATAGCTCTCTTATCTGGGAGAACCGGGTTGGATTCCCCACTCCTCCACTTGCACCTGCTGGAATGGCCTTGGGTCAGCCAGAGCTCTCTTATCTGGGAGAAGTGGGTTGGATTCCCCACTCCTCCACTTGCAGCTTCTGGAATGGCCTTGGTTCAGCCATAGCTCTCTTATCTGGGAGAACCGGGTTGGATTCCCCACTCCTCCACTTGCACCTGCTGGCATGGCCTTGGGTCAGCCATAGGTCTGGCAGAGGTTGTCCTTGAAAGGGCAGCTGCTGTGAGAGCCCTCTCCAGCCCCACCCACCTCACAGGGTGTCTGTTGTGGAGTAGGAAGGGAAAGGAGATTGTGAGCCGCTCTGAGACTCTTCAGAGTGGAGGGCGGGATATAAATCCAATATCTTCATCTACTTCACAGGGTGTCTGTTGTGGGGGAGGAAAGGAAAGGAGATTGTGAGCCGCACTGAGACTCTTCGGAGTGGAGGGCGGGATATAAATCCAATATCTTCATCTACCTCACAGCGTGTCTGTTGTGGGGGAGGAAGGTAAAGGAGATTGTGAGCCGCTCTGAGACTCTTCAGAGTGGAGGGCGGGATATAAATCCAATATCTTCATCTGCCTCACAGGGTGACTGTTGTGGGGGAGGAAGGGAAAGGAGATTGTGAGCCGCTCTGAGACTCTGTCCTTGAAAGGGCAGCTTCTGGGAGAGCTCTCTCATCCCCACCCACCTCACATGGGGTCTGTTGTGGGGGAGGAAGGGAAAGGAGATTGTGAGCCGCTCTGAGACTCTTCAGGGTGGAGGGTGGGATATAAATCCAGTATCTTTATCTACCTCACAGGGTGTCTGTTGTGGGGGAGGAAGGGAAAGGAGATTGTGAGCCGCTCTGAGACTCTTCGAAGTGGAGGGCGGGATATAAATCCAACATCTTCATCTACCTCACAGGGTGTCTGTTGTGGGGGAGGAAGGGAAAGGAGATTGTGAGCCTCTCTGAGACTCTTCGGAGTGGAGGGCGGGATATAAATCCAACATCTTCATCTACCTCACAGGGTGTCTGTTGTGGGGGAGGAAGGGAAAGGAGATTGTGAGCGCTCTGAGACTCTTCGGAGTGGAGGGCGGGATATAAATCCAATATCTTCATCTACCTCACAGGGTGTCTGTTGTGGGGGAGGAAGGGAAAGGAGATTGTGAGCCGCTCTGAGACTCTTCGGAGTGGAGGGCGGGATATAAATCCAACATCTTCATCTACCTCACAGGGTGTCTGTTGTGGGGGAGGTAGGGAAAGGAGATTGTGAGCCGCTCTGAGACTCTTCGGAGTGGAGGGTGGGATATAAATCCAACATCTTCATCTACCTCACAGGGTGTCTGTTGTGGGGGAGGAAGGGAAAGGAGATTGTGAGCCGCTCTGAGACTCTTCGGAGTGGAGGGCGGGATATAAATACAATATCTTCATCTACCTCACAGGGTGTCTGTTGTGAGGGAGGAAGGGAAAGGAGATTGTGAGCCGCTCTGAGACTCTTCGGAGTGGAGGGCGGGATATAAATCCAATATCTTCATCTACCTCACAGGGTGTCTGTTGTGGGGGAGGAAGGGAAAGGAGATTGTGAGCCGCTCTGAGACTCTTCGGAGTGGAGGGCGGGATATAAATCCAATATCTTCATCTACCTCACAGGGTGTCTGTTGTGGGGGAGGAAGGGAAAGGAGATTGTGAGCTGCTCTGAGACTCTTCGGAGTGGAGGGCGGGATATAAATCCAAAATCTTCATCTACCTCACAGGGTGTCTGTTGTGGGGGAGGAAGGGAAAGGAGACTGTGAGCTGCTCTGAGACTCTTCGGAGTGGAGGGCGGGATATAAATCCAATATCTTCATCTACCTCACAGGGTGTCTGTTGTGGGGGAGGAAGGGAAAGGAGATTGTGAGCCGCTCCGAGACTCTTCGGAGTGGAGGGCGGGATATAAATCCAATATCTTCTTCTATCTTCTAGTCCAGCCCCCTGCAGAATTTGTTTATTTTATTTATTTATATTATTCCACTGAAGGCGGGCTCAGGGCGGCTTACATCGACATGCATGTGCGTGATTAAACGCAGTAGTGCGACGTTAAAACCATAAGCCGTAAAATAAGATAAAACATAAATGCATAAAAAATATTCCGGTGCTACCATCTTACATTGTTCAGATTTATACTTCTCCATACAGCAGATCTTCTCTGTCCTCTCTGCAGCTGCTGTACAGCGGATAGCTGCTGATCGCTTAGAGTTGTAGTGGCCAGCAACCTAGCTCACAAATGCCAGGTGGAAGAGTGCCGTCTTACAGGCCCTGCGGAACTGTAGGAGCTCTTGCAGGGCCCTGTCCTATTCCGGCAACCCATTCCGCCGGTGCGGGGCCGCTACAGAGAAGGCTCTGGCGCTAACTGTCATGTGCCTGGCCTCCTTAGGGACGGGGATTGTAAGTAGGTTTTGTGACCCTGGCCGAAGTGCTCTACGGATAGAGTTGCCAATCCCCAGGTGGGGGAAGGGGATCCCCCGGTTTGGAGGCTTCAGGGTCGTCAGAAAGCGGGGGAGGGGAGGGAAATGTCTGCTGGGAACTCTTATTCCCTATGGAGATGTATTCCCATAGGAAATAATGGAGAATGGCTCTGGAGGTGCCTGGGGCTCTGGGGGGTCTGTTTTTTGAGGTAGATGCACCATATTTTCAGTACAGCATCTAGTGCCTCTCCCCAAACTATCCCCCAAGTTTCAAAATGATTGGACCAGGGGGTCCAATTCTATGAGCCCCCAAAGAAGGTGCCCCTATCCTTCATTATTTCCCATGGAAGGAAGGCATTGAAAAGGTCTGCCGTCCCTTTAAATGTGATGGCCGGAACTCCCTTTGGAGGATGGGGTAGAATTGTTTTCTGTGGCCCCAGAAGGCAGGACCAGAACCAATGGGTTGAAATTAAAATGAGAAGAATTCCTGGCTCAACATTAGGAAGAACTTTGCTGTGTTTGTCCGTAAGAGTAGAAAAGAGCCAGAGTCTAGGAGCCCCTTCAAGACTCAAAACATCGGACAGCAGTGCTGCTTCTGTGAAGTTTGGTGCAGTGGTTAAGTGCAGTTCTTCAGTGGAACAGGCTTCCTCCTTGGGAGGTGGTGGGCTCTCCTTCCTTGGAGGTTTTTAAACAGAGGCTGGATGGCCCTCTGACAGCAATGAAGATCCTGTGAATTTAGGGGGAGGTGTTTGTGAGTTTCCTACATTGTGCAGGTGGTTGGACTAGATGACCCTGGAGGTCCCTTCCAATTCTATGATTCTATGACTGTTGGAGCGGTTCCTCAGTGGAACAGGCTTCCTCCTCGGGAGGTGGTGGGCTCTCCTTCCTTGTGAGATTCCTGCTCTGGTAAGCCCTCACCTGAAGTATTGTGTTCAGTTTGGGGCACCACATTTTAAGAAGAATCTAGACAAGCTGGAAGGGGTCCCGAGGAGGGCAATGAAGATGGTGAGGGGTCTGGAGACCGAGTCCTTTGAGGAAAGGCTGAAGGAGCTGGGGATGTTTAGCCTGGAGAGGAGGCGGCTGAGAGGTGATAGGATCCCCATCTTCAAGGACTTGAAGGGCTGTCCTGTAGAGGATGGTGTGGAATTGTTTTCTGTAGCCCCAGAAGGCAGGACCAGAACCAGTGGGTTGAAATTAAATCAAAAGAGTTTCTGGCTCAACATTAGGGAGAACTTCCTGACTGTTAGAGCGATTCCTCCTCGGGAGGTGGTGGGCTCTCCTTCCTTGGAGGCTTTTCAACAGAGGCTAGATGGCCATCTGACAGCAATGAAGATTCTGTGAGTTTAGGGCAGATCATAAGGAGGGCAGGAAGAAGAAGAGGATATTGGATTTATATCCAACCCTCTGCTTCGAATCTCAGAGCAGTTTACAATCTGCTTTATCTTCCCATCCCCCCCGCCACAACAGACACCCTGTGCAGTGGGTGGGGCTGAGAGAGCTCTCCCAGAAGCTGCCCTTTCAAGGACAACTCCTGCAAGAACTATGGCTGACCCAAGGCCATTCCAGCAGCTGGGTTCCATCAGTGCTTAGTTCCTGTGGCCCTTTCTTACACACCCAGGGAAATGCTGATTGCCACTTCAGGGTCAGGCAACAATTTTTCTCAGGTGCGTTTTGCCAGCAGCCTTCAGGTGAGACATAAGAACATGAGAAGCCCTGTTGGATCAGGCCAATGGCCCATCCAGTCCAACACTGTGTGTCACAGAAGAACATAAGAGAAGCCATGCTGGATCAGGCCAATGGCCCCTCCAGTCCAACACTCTGTGTCACACAGTGGCCAAAACACCAGGTGCCATCAGAAGGTCCACCAGTGGGGCCAGGACACTAGAAGTCCTCACACTGTTGCCCCCCACCAAGCACCAAGAATACAGAGCATCACTGCATCAGACATAAGAACATAAGAGAAGCCATGTTGGATCAGGCAGTGGTCCCTCCAGTCCAACACTCTGTGTCACACAGTGCCCAAAACACCCAGGCACTATCAGGAGGTCCACCAGTGGAGCCAGGACACTAGAAGCCCTCCCACTGTGCCCCCCCAAGCACCACGAATACAGAGCATCACTGCCCCAGACCTAAGAGCATAAGAGATGCCATGTTGGATCAAGCCAGTGGCCCATCCAGTCCAATTCTCTGTGTCACACAGTGGCCAAAAAACCCAGGTGCCATCAGGAGGTCCTTGAGTGTGGGCTAGGACACTAGAAGCCCTCCCACTATGCCCCCCCAAGCACCAAGAATACAGAGCATCACTGCCACAGACAGAGAGTTCCAACACTATACTGTGGCTAAGAGTCACTGATGGACCTCTGCTCCATAGGTTTATTCAGGAGACCTGAGGATCCCCCGGAATTACAGCCACCCCTCCAGTCTCCGAAGACGAGTTCCCTTGGAGCAAACAGAAACTTTGGAGGACAGGCCCCCTTTGGAGCTTTGCACGCGGCTTCCTGAGCTCCCTGGCCCTCCATGACTCTCCAGGAGTCCCCCTGCCTGGAGCTGGCAACCCTACAACCCCACCCCATGCCAGTGGCCAGGGGATGCAGCAGGCGGAGAGGTGGGAGGTAGAGAAAGCCGTGTGGGAAAGGCTGGGGGAGAGGGAGTTGGAAGGAGGCTCTCAGCTTGCACGCAAGAGGCAGACCCTTCTTGACTCCAAAGTTTCAGGCTTCGTTGCCCCTTGGAGAAGCGGCAAACCCCACAGTGGGTGAGAAAGGCGGCCCCCGGACTTTTAAAATCCTGGCTGCGGCCCTGGATGCTCACAGCCTCCGGGTGGGAACTGGAAATCCCCCCAGAATTACAGGACATTTCCAGTCTCTGGAGACGAGTTCCCTTGGTGAAAACAGAAGAAGAAGGAGAAGGAGAAGGAGAAGGAGAAGAAGAAGAAGAAGAAGAAGAAGAAGAAGAAGAAGAAGAAGAAGAAGAAGAAGAAGAAGAAGAAGAAGAAGAAGAAGAAGAAGAAGAAGAAGAAGAAGAAGAAGAGTGCAGATTTATACCCCGCCCTTCTCTCTGAATCAGAGACTCAAGAGCGGCTTACAATCTCCTATATCTTCTCCCCCCACAACAGACACCCTGTGAGGTGGGTGGGGCTGAGAGGGCTCTCACAGCAGCTGCCCTTTCAAGCCCTGCGATGGCTACGGCTCACCAAAGGCCATTCCAGCAGGTGCAAGTGGAGGAGTGGGGAATCAAACCTGGTTCTTCCATCTAAGAGTCCACACATTTAACCACTACACCAAACTGGCTCTCTTTGGAGGGGTCTCCCTTTGGGGCTTTGCCCGCGGCCTGCCGAGGCCCCTGGTCCTTCCTGAATCTCTCGGAATCCCCTGACCTGGAGCTGGCAACCCCACCCCGTGCCAGTGGCCAGGGGATGCTCGCAGCCCCCAGGTGGGATCTGAAAATCCCCCAGAATTCCAGGACCTCTCCAATCTCCGGAGCCGAGTTCCCTCAGCAGAAACAGAAGCTTCGTAGGAGTCTCCCAGAATCTCCCGCCCTGTAGCTGGCAACCAGAACCCCACCCCGTGCCAATGGCGAGGTGATCCCCGCAGCCTCCAGGTGGGACCTGGAAATCCCCTGGAATTCCAGGACCTCTCCAATCTCCGGAGCCGAGTTCCCTCAGTGGAAACAGAAGCTTCGGAGGGGGTCTCACTTTGGGGCTTTGTGCATGGCCTGCCAAGGCCCCTGGTCTTCCCTGAATCTCCTGGAATCCCCTGACCTGGAGCTGGCAACCCTACAGAACGCCATCCCATACCAGTGGCCAAGGGATGTTCGCAGCCTCCAGGTGGGATGTGGAAATCCCCCGGAATTCCAGGACCTCTCCAGTCTCCTGAGCTGTTCCCTTGGCGGAAAGAGAAGCTTCAAAGGGGGGGGGGGGCTCCTGGAATCTCCCGCCCTGGAGCTGGCAACCAGAACCCCACCCCATGCCAGTGGCCAGGTGATGCCTGCAGCCTCCAGGTGGGACGTGGAAATCCCCCGGAATTCCAGGCCCTTTCCAATCTCCGGAGCCGTTCCCTCGGCAGAAAGAGATGATTCAAATGGGGCTCCTGGAATCTCCCGCCCTGGAGCTGGCAACCAGCGCCAGCCGCGAGGTGATCCCCGCAGCCTCCAGGTGGGACCTGGAAATCCCCGCAAATTCCAGGACCTCCCCAATCTCCGGAGCCGAGTTCCCTCGGCGGAAGCAGAAGCTTCGGAAGGGGTCTCCCTTCGCGGGTGTGCGCGCGCACGGCCCTCCCGGAGTCTCCCGGGACCCCCGCCCTGGAGCTGGCAGCCGGTCCCATCCCTCCCCGGCGGCCCCTCCCAGGCCGCCTGCCTCCCCCCCTCGGGCGGCCCGGGGTGGCCGGCGAGCGCCAGGGCGCACGGAAGCGTCCGGCCAGAGCTCCCCCGGGCGGCGGCGGCGGCGCCTGCCATTCGGCGGCGGGGCGGGCGGGAGGCGGAGGCAGCGGCGGCGGCGCGCAGGGCGAGCGGAGGAGCGAGCGGGAGGGTTTCTCCGCCGTTGACGTCGCCGGTGCCGCCTGCTGCTGCCGCTGCTGCTGCGCCGAGGCGAGTGCCGTGGCCGGGCCGGCGGAGAGGAGGCAGGGCGCACGGGAGCGGCCCAGCCTGGCCCCGGAGGAGGACGAGGAGGAAGCAGCGAGGAAGGCGGGAGAGGGCAAGGGAGGCCCGGCCGGGAGGGGCCCCGCCGCCGGCCATGGCTCGCCGCCCCCCCGCCGCCCCGCGCAAAGACGCCGCCGCCGCCGCCGCCTCCAGCTCCAGCTCCAGCTCCATCTAGGCGCGCTCGGCCCCGCGTCTCCAGCAGCGCCCGCCCGCCCGGAGCCCGGCCGGCGGAGGAAGCGGGGGGCGCCGCCGCCTGCTGGAGCCTGCCTGCCTTGGCCGCCGAGCGGGCGGGCGATGTGGCTGGGCGCGCGGCGGGGGCGGCGAAGCGGGCGAAGATGGATCTAGCCTCGCCTCTCCTCTGGCTGCTCAGCGTGCTGCTGGAGAGCGTCGCCGGCCAAGGCGTCTACGGTGAGTCCAGCCCGGGGGGGGATTGACCTTGCGGCCGCCCGGGGGAACGAAGGCAGGCAGCGCCGGGAGGGATTCTTGGGCCGTGCCCCCCCTTAAGCTGCAGCACCCTCCCGCGCCCCGGCCGGTTGGCATGCCCGCTTGCAGCTGGGGGCATGGGCTGCGGAGGAAGTCGAGCCCCCCCCCCCCGCCAGGGTCTTGCACGGGATGCGCGCCCCCCCCCCGCCAGAAGGGCAGCGAGGCCCGGGAGGAAGGGGCGGGGGGGGGGGTCCTCGGTCCGCTTGCAAACTTTCCACCGTAGCGCACCGCTGCGTGCAAGAAAAGAAGCGGGTGCCCGCGCGCGTGGGGATGCGGGCGTGGACGCGCGTGTCTCCGCGAGCAGCCCGGACCGGGCGGGCGTGTGTGTGTGTGCGCGCGCGGCTGTGAGCGTCTTGGAGCCGGGCTAAAAATAACCCGGCTATGAAATCTCCAAACCCCCCCGGCGTGGAGGTGGGAATCCAAGCGGCGTGGGGGGGCCGCGCAGCCTTTTTGGGGGGGGGGGTGATTGGGGGGAGCGATGGCCTCGAGCCCTCTCCATGCACTTGCCGGTGGGCATCCCTTTTTGGCACGGGCAGGTTTCCACCCGGCCCAGGAAGGCTGGCAGTGCCCGCTTTTGGAGGTGGGCGCCGTTTGTGCCATGCAAATCTCCGGCTGACGTTGGCAGAGCGAGGGGGTGGGGGGGGGGGGAGCAGGCGAGATCCATTCGCTCCCCGAGCCGGCGACCGGAGAGGAGCTGCCAGCCGCTCTGCTCTCTGCGGCAAGCCTCTGCCTCTCTCTCCCCCTCTCTCTCTCTCTGGATGTGTGTGCAAAACCGACTCCTGCCCAGAAACCTGGCTGGTGCTGCAAGCGGGCACGGCTCTCCCCTCCGGCTGGGCCCTTCCCAAGAGCGCGGCCGTGCTGCTCCGGAATCTCTCCCATTCATCCCATTTCCTTGGCAACAACCTTCCGAGGGGGGGGGGTGGACGCCGAGAGGCGGGAACGGATCGCCCGGCCAGCCCTCCCTTCGGGACCGGATCGACATGTTTTTGTGAAGGGGGGGGGGCAAAATTAAAAAAATGATGCCCCCTTATGGACCATTCTATCTTACAGCCCCATAGAACACAATGGACTCCATACCCAATTTGGCACCCCCCCTCCGTTGGCACCGGGGCAGGCACCCCCTCTGCCCCCCCCTTAGATCCGACCCTGCCATCCTGGGTTTCCAGGCAGGTCCAGAGAGCAGCCTTGGGCATCTTTTGTGGCTGCAGCAGAAGGCACCAGGGAGGCTGTGTGGCCAAAGGCGATTAGATGTACCTGCTTCTGCCGCATGAATTTGGCCTCCTTTGATTCCACCCCCACCCCCCAAGTGTGCTTCAGTCAGATTCCAGGTCTCTTCTCCGTGGCCCGGGCCGAACACCAATGGCTGCGGGAGAGATTTCTTTCTTTATGCCCCCTTGTGACATCCTCACCTCTGCGCCAAGCTCCTTTATGTGTCAGGAGAATAAGGGGAGGGGAAATGCTTTTAGGGGGACGTGGTGCCAAAGCGCCAAACCTTTTTCGGGAGGTTTGCAAGACTGGGAGGAAAGACCTGCTTTTCCCGCCTCTCGCATCCTGGACAGAGAGATATTGGAGGGGGGGGGGGAGGGGCGCTTGGATCCATAGGCGATCGCTTTGCGTTGAAAACAATCCGACCATCTGTTGATATTCCGGGCTGACTTCGCAGTTTCTGCAAATCTGTTTGCTGGGGCTTTAATTTTACGATTGCTATGGCTGGCTTTCCATATATATAAACCCCTCACCTCACCCCGGCACTATCCAGGCATACAATACCAAAGGTTCTCTTTGGAGCACATCATGTTCACCCCATCTGATATTTTGTTTTGCACGCAGAGAGCATGTTACGTGCCGGCAGGTGAGAACGACCCACTGCTGCGCTGCTGAGAATTCGGAGTGGGTTTCGTCCAGCCTCCGGTGGAGGAATGAACGTTCGCGGTGGTCTAAGAACCCTTGGCGGTTGGTTAACGGTGGTCTAATAACCCTTGGCCGTGGGTGCCTTCGATGCCAGCGGAGAGCTGCTGGAAGGGTGTGGATTTGGGAGACCACGCGACTCCCCTGTGCTGTATGCATGTGCTCTCCGGTTGAGGAGCTCATCTGGTGTCTTGCGGAAATTCACTTGCCTCTTTTTCAGTACGGTACGCATGTGTGGTGTGGAGTATTCTCCGGGGTCGTCGCCTCCTGTCGTGAAGGCCCGTGTTCCGGCGTTGACTGCTGGTCTTGTTCAGAGGCGTTTTTGGACACACGCGTGGCAAATCACGGTTGTTATCCGCCGTGCCTTTCAGGCTGCCTTTGTGACTTCCCTGTAAACCCCCCCCCCCACACACACCCCAAGATGATTTTTTTTTTGTCATAAGGATTCCCTCCCCCTCCTCCTGACCGGTTGGATTATCGCTTTGAAACCCGTGACGGTCACGGCTGTTACGCTGTCTGCGTCTGGCGCTTGGATTCCGCCACGTGGTTGGTTTGCTGTCTGGCCCCGGAGGTGGATGCAAAATTGGGAGTGGGGGGCGCAGAACTGGATCTACGTGGTTTTTTTGGGGGGGGGCAAAATTAAAAAATGACACTCCCTTACGGGCCATTCTGTCTTATGGTTCCATAGAATTCAATGGACTCCATATCCAGTTTGGAGCCCCCCCCTTTGTCAGTGCCCGGGACAAGTACCCCCCTCTGCCCCTCTAGATCCGGCCCTGGGGGGGCAGGATCTTTCCCCAAGGGAAGTTGGTGTTTCCCAGCTTGGGGTGTCCGTGTATGAATATGCCTCTCCAAATATGTTTCGAAACTTGTTTTGAATGCACTGTTCTCTGCCTCAGGGACCCCGTTGGGTGTTAAACCTTAACATGTTTCTAATAAATAGTTTTATTTTTAAAATTTTATTATATTTGTATCCCGCCCTCCCCTGACGGCCTCAGGGCGGCTAACGGCAATTAAAACAACGTCAAATTAAATTATTACAACGCAATCGCAATAAGTCGGGGGTGGCCGACGTTAGCTCTCCAGATGTTTTTTTTGGCCTACAACTCCCATCAGCCCCAGCCACTGGCCATGCTAGCTGGGGCTGATAGTAGGCAAAAAAACATCTGGAGAGCTACCGCTGGCCGCCTCTGCAATAAGTTATTAAAACATCTCAAACGTATGCGATTTTAATCCCTAGATGGCGTTATCATTAATTCTTGATTAGCGCTGTTTACTGTGATGTTATCGGATGGTATTGAGGGCCTTGCGTTCCTGTTTGGGATGGGTGAGGATATTCATGCTCTGGGGTGGTGAAGTACTTGGACGCCTCCATTAGATGTTAAAAGCCTGTTTGAACAGCTCTGTCTCGCAAGCCCTGCGGAATAAAAAGTAAAAGGACAGGTCCTCTTGTGGATCAAAAACTGGCTGAGTAATAGGAAGCAGAGAGTGAGTATAAATGGGCAGTCTTCGCAGTGGAGGACGGTAAGCAATGGGGTGCCGCAGGGCTCAGTACTGGGTCCCATGCTCTTTAACTTGTTCATAAAAGATTTAGAGTTGGGAGTGAGCAGTGAAGTGGCCAAGTTTGCGGATGACACTAAATTGTTCAGGGTGGTGAGAACCAGAGAGGATTGTGAGGCACTCCAAAGGGATCTGTTGAGGCTGGGTGAGTGGGCGTCAACGTGGCAGATGCGGTTCAATGTGGCCAAGTGCAAAGTAATGCACATTGGGGCCAAGAATCCCAGCTACAAATACAAGTTGATGGGGTGTGAACTGGCTGAGACTGACCAAGAGAGAGATCTTGGGGTCGTGGTAGATAACTCACTGAAAATGTCAAGGCAGTGTGCGTTTGCAATAAAAAAGGCCAACGCCATGCTGGTAATTATTAGGAAGGGAATTGAAAACAAATCAGCCAGTATCATAATGCCCCTGTATAAATCGATGGTGCGGTCTCATTTGGAGTACTGTGTGCAATTCTGGTCGCCGCACCTAAAAAAGGATATTATAGCATTGGAGAAAGTCCAGAAAAGGGCAACTAGAATGATTAAAGGGCTGGAGCACTTTCCCTATGAAGAAAGGTTAAAACGCTTGGGACTCTTTAGCTTGGAGAAACGTCGACTGCGGGGTGACATGATAGAGGTTTACAAGATAATGCATGGAATGGAGAAAGTAGAGAAAGAGGTACTTTTCTCCCCTTCTCACAATACAAGAACTCGTGGGCATTCGATGAAATTGCTGAGCAGACAGGTTAAAACGGATAAAAGGAAGTACTTCTTCACTCAAAGGGTGATTAACATGTGGAATTCACTGCCACAGGAGGTGGTGGCGGAGCTCCTGATGGCACCTTGGTTTCTAGGCCACTGTGTGACACAGAGTGTTGGACTGGATGGGCCATTGGCCTGATCCAACATGGCTTCTCTTATGTTCTTAATTGTAGCTGGTCCAGCGGGGCCCTGCTGCTTTCAGGGAGAGTGTTCCAAAGGGGAGGGGCTGCCACCAAAAAGGCTCTTGCCCTGGTGTTGGACAGCTGAGTGTCCTTTGGCCCCGGGGGGGGATCGTTAAGAGGTTTTGTGGGCTTGGTTGTAGTGCTCTCTGAGGCTCATGGGGGAAAGGCGGTTCCAGAGGTAGGCAGGTCCCAGGCCATGTAAGGCTTAAAAGGTTATAACCAGCACCTTGAAGTGAGCTCAGAACCCCACAGGCAACCATCGCAATGTCTCCAGCGCAGGTTGGATGTGCACCTGTAAAGGTAGCTCCAATGACAACCTGGCTGCAGCATTTGAGCAATAGCCAGGCCTCAGATTCAGCAGGAGCTCACAGGAGCGCAGCTCCTGAACCTTTCTGAGGGTTCCCCCCGCCTCCTTCCCACCTACCTTGTCCATTGAATAGGAGGTGCAGCTGCATAACAGTCCCTGGATTAGGAGAGCGGCCAGAAAGCCAGCCCCCAGGGGCTTTGCCACGCCCCCAGCAGCCCTCATTAACCCTTGGAGAAGCCCACGTCACCTTTCTCCACTTCTTATGTGATTTTGGGTGGCGGGTGGCTTGCTGGTCTCTTGCCGGGGGCGGGGCAGGAGAGCCCCAGGTGTGTGAGGCCCGTTTCAGTTTTCTGGATCGCTAGCCAGTCCAAACAGGCCTCGCTCGCCCGGGGCTCTCCTTTCTTGCATCAGGTTGCTTTGGGTTGGTGCGGCGGGGTGGCATATGCTAATGAGTTATGCTAATGAGCTCCAGCGCCTATTTTTCTACAAAACGACCCCTGGCAATATCTAGTGCTAAAGCAGCATTTAGTCAATACTTGTTTGATCCACGGAAGGTGATTGGCCCGCGTTTTGCGTGTCTCAAGGGTCAGATTCCTTGCAAAGAGAGAATGTTCAAGACTTGGAGTTGCCTAATTTGTCTCTCCCCGAGGTGGTGGGGCAGAAAAGCACACTGAGGAGGAGAAAGCAGACAAGGAGTCTCCCTTGTAACTACTTTTTTTGGAGGGGGGGAAGACTTGTACTTCTGTTGCATGCACCTGCCCAACTCTTCTTCCCCATCCCACGCTACATCTGTGTCATCGGGTTGCCACTGGATGGCCACGTCCCATCGCAGCTCATCTTCTACGTCCTCTTTCCCATCCTCCACTTGCAGCTGCTGGAATGGCCTTGGGTCAGCCAGAGCTCTGACATAGGTTGCCCTTGAGTGGGCAGCTGCTGTGAGAGCTCTCTCAGCCCCACCCACCTCACAGGGTGTCTGTTGTGGGGGAGGAAGGGAAAGGAGATTGTGAGCCGCTCTGAGACTCTGTCCTTGAAAGGGCAGCTGCTGGGAGAGCCCTCTCCAGCCCCACCCACCTCACAGGGTGTCTGTTGTGGGGGAGGAAGGGAAAGGAGATTGTAGGCCGCTCTGAGACTCTGTCCTTGAAAGGGCAGCTGCTGGGAGAGCCCTCTCTAGCCCCACCCACCTCACAGGGTGTCTGTTGTGGGGGAGGAAGGGAAAGGAGATTGTAGGCCGCTCTGAGACTCTGTCCTTGAAAGGGCAGCTGCTGGGAGAGCCCTCTCCAGCCCCACCCACCTCACAGGGTGTCTGTTGTGGGGGAGGAAGGGAAAGGAGATTGTGAGCCGCTCTGAGACTCTGGGATTCAGAGAGGAGGGTGGGATATAAATCCAATATCGTCATTATCATCGTCATCTTCTTCTTTTTCTTCTTCTTCCTGCTCAGTGTTCCCTCAAAGAAGATATTGATGATGATGATACTGGATTTATATCCCGCCCTATCCTCTGAATCTCAGAATTTCAGAGGAGCTCACAATCCCTTTTACCTTCCTCCCCCACAACAGACACCCTGTGAGGTAGGAGGGACTGAGAGGGCTCTCCCAGAAGCTGCCCTTTCAAGGACAGAGTCTCAGAGCGGCCTACAATCTCCTTTTCCTTCCTCCCCCACAACAAACACCCTGTGAGGTGGGTGGCGCTGAGAGAGCTCTCCCAGAAGCTGCCCTTTCAAGGACAACTCCTGCGAGAGCTACGGCTGACCCAAGGCCATTCCAGCAGCTGCAAGTGGAGGAGCGGGGAATCAAACCCGGTTCTCCCAGATAAGAGAGCTCTGGCTAACCCAAGGCCATTCCAGCAGGTGCAAGTGGAGGAGTGGGGAATCAAACCCGGTTCTCCCAGATAAGAGAGCTCTGGTGACCCAAGGCCATTCCAGCAGCTGCAAGTGGAGGAGTGGGGAATCAAACTCTTTGGGTTGTTCTCCCAGATAAGAGTCCACGCACTTGATCACTACACCAAACTGGCTCTCACTGAATTAGTGTAAGCCGGCTCACAGATTTTTAGCCTCCTGCTCACACATTTTGGTCTTAGCTCAGGAAAGTTCACCCCAGAGCACACTAATTTATGCAGTCGCTTCATGCCCTGAGCTCACAACTTCAATGTCAGTCGCTCACCGAGATAGAATTTTTGCTCACAAGACTCTGCAGTTTAGAGGGAACATTGGCCTCAAGCACAGGTGTGTTTTAACTCACAGGCAAAACAGTTTCACCTGTAAGACCTCTTACTCCCTGCTTTCTGCCCACAGTTTCCTTTGAGAGGCTCTTTGTTCCTTGCAGAGCCCCGTGGCGCAGAGTGGTAAAGCTGCACTACTGCAGTCGGAGCCCTCTGCTCACGACCTGAGTTCGATCCCGGCGGAAGCTGGTTTCAGGTAGCCGGCTCCAGGTCGACTCAGCCTCCCATCCTTCCGAGGTCGGTCAAATGAGTCCCCAGATTGCCGGGGGGGGGGGGGGAGTGTAGATGACTGGAGAAGGCAATGGCAAACCACCCCGTAAAAAGTCTGCTGTGAAAACGTGAAAGCAACGTCTCCCCGGAGTCGGTAACGACTGGTGCTTGCACAGGGGACTACCTTGACCTTTTTTTGTTCCTTGTGCTGCGTGTGGTACTGTTCTGGTGGGGTGATATCGAGATATCTCATGTCCCCTCTAAGCTGCAGAGTCTTGTGAGCAAACATTCTATTCTTGTGAGCTCCTGGCTTTAAAACTGTGAGCTGCTGCTTCCGTTAATGTGCTCCGGGGTCATCCTTCCTGAGCTAAGGCAAAAATATAAGCCTACTCAATAAATAAATACATAAATAAAAATAAATGTGCGCGTTGGAGGCTAAAAAACTCACACTCGGTTTAGAGGGATTGTTTTTTTTAACCCAGTGGACTCCGGCTGGCAGTCTTTTAATCGGCTAAGGGACATTTCCATGATTTTGCCTGCTGATTCACTGCCCACTTCCTCTATATATAGGACGACTGCCATTCTATCCGACTGTCTGATGAAGTGAAGGAGAGCCAGTTTGGTGTAGTGGTGAAGTGTGCGGACTCTTATCTGGGAGAACCAGGTTGGATTCCCCACTCCTCCACTTGCACCTGCTGGAATGGCCTTGGGTCAGCCATAGCTCTGGCAGAGGTTGTCCTTGAAAGGGCAGCTGCTGTGAGAGCCCTCTCCAGCCCCACCCACCTCACAGGGTGTCTGTTGTGGGGGAGGAAGGGAAAGGAGTTTGTGAGCCACTCTGAGACTCTTCGGAGTGGAGGGCGGGATATAAATCCAATATCTTCATCTACCTCACAGGGTATCTGTTGTGGGGAAGGAAGGGAAAGGAGATTATGAGCTGCTCTGAGACTCTGTCCTTGAAAGGGCAGCTGCTGTGAGAGCCCTCTCCAGCCCCACCCACCTCACAGGGTGTTTGTTGTGGGGGAGGAAGGGAAAGGAGATTGTGAGCCACTCTGAGACTCTTCGGAGTGGAGGGCGGGATATAAATCCAATATCTTCTTCTTCTTCTTCTTCTTAGAGCGCATGAAAGCTTACATGCTGAATAAAACTTGGTCAAAGCTGCTACTTGACTCCTCTTGGTTCTTCAGCTTAGAGGGAACACTGCTCAGGACATAGAAGCTTGAAATCGCTGAGGTGGAAAGGGCCATGGAGGGGGACTTTCGTGCACCATAGAGTGCCATAGAGTTTCCCCTTCCAAATGGCTAGAGCGTCCAAGGAAACCATAGAGTTTTCCCAGAAACGCCTAGAGTGGCCACCATGAGACATCGCCGGCGTGATGACATCACTTCCGGGTGATGTCATCGCGCTGACAATCATAGAATCATAGAGTTCGAAGTGATCTCCAGGGTCATCTAGTCCAACCCCCTGCACAATGCAGGAAACTCACAAACACCTCCCCCTAAATTCACAGGATCTTCATCACAGTCAGATGGCCATCTAGCCTCTGTTGAAAAACCTCCAAGGAAGGAGAGCCCACCACCTCTTGAAGAATCCTATAATCCTAGAGTTGGAAGGGACCTCCAGGGTCATCTAGTCCAATCCCCTGCACAATGCAGGAAGCTCACAAACCCCTCCCCCTAAATTCACAGGATCTTCATTGCTGTCAGATGGCCATCCAGCCTCTGCTTAAAAACCACCAAGGAAGGAAAGCCCACCACCTTCCGAGGAGGAAGCCTGTTCCACTGAGGAACCGCTCTAGCGGTCAGGAACTTCTTCCTAATGTTCAGCCGGAAACTGTTGATTTAATTTCAACCCGTTGGTTCTGGTCCTAGCTTCCGGGGTGACAGAAAACAATTCCACACCGGTAACTTCTGAACAATAATAAGAATTAATGTTCTTCCAGATGTCCTTATTGTTAACAGCCCTGTTCGGGTCTTGCAGCTGCAACTTCCTAGTCCATCTCATAAGAACATAAGAGAAGCCCTGTTGGATCAGGCCAGTGGCCCCTCCAGTCTAACACCCTGTGTCACATAAGAAAATAAGAGAAGCCCTGTTGGATCAGGCCAGTGGCCCCTCCAGTCCAACACTCTGTGTAACATAAGAACATAAGAGAAGCCCTGTTGGATCAGGCCAGTGGCCCATCCAGTCCAACACTCTGTGTCACACATTGACCAAGAAAACCAGGTGCCATCAGGAGGTCCACAAGTGGGGCCAGGACACTAGAAGCCCTCCCACTGTGCTCCCCCAAGCACCAAGAGTACAGAGCATCACTGCATCAGACATAAGAACATAAGAGAAGCCATGTTGGATCAGGCCAGTGGCCCATCCAGTCCAACACTGTCACACAGTGGCCTAGAAACCCAGGTGCCATCAGGAGCTCCATCAGTGGGATCAGGACACTAGAAGCCCTCCCACTGTTGCCTCCCCTCCCCCAAAGCACCAAGAATACAGAGCATCATAAGAACATAAGAGAAGCCATATTAGATCAGGCCAATGGCCCATCCAGTCCAACACTGTGTCACACATTGCCAAAAAACCCAGGTGCCATCAGGAGGTCCATCAGTGGGGCCAGGACACTAGAAGCCGTCCCACTGTGCCCCCCCTCCCAAAGCACCAAGAATACAGAGCATCACTGCCCCGGACATAAGAGAAGCCATGTTGGATCAGGCCATTGGCCCATCCAGTCCAACACTCTATCACACAGTGGCCAAAACCCCCCAGGTGCAATCAGGAGGTCCTTCAGTGGGGCCAGGACACTAGAAGCCCTCCCACTGTGACCCCCCCAAGCACCAAGAATACAGAGCATCACTGCCCCAGACAGAGAGGTCCAACAATACGCTGTGGCTAATAGCCACTGATGGACCACTGCTCCATATGTTTATCCAATCCCCTTATTGAAGCTGTCTATGCCTGTAGCTGCCACCACTTCCTGTGGCAGTGAATTCCACTTGTTACTCACCCTTTGGGTGAAGAAGGACTTCCTTTTATCCGTTCTAACCCAACTGCTCCGCAATTTCATGGAGCGCCCACAAGTTCTTGTATTGTGAGAAAGGGAGAAAAGGACTTCTTTCTCTGCCTTCTCCTGGTGGGTCTTCCTCTTTTCCCACTGCCTTCCGCTTTTCTTAGCACGACTGTTTTTCTCAGGAACTCTGGTCTTCTCATATTAAAGTTCTTACTCAGTAGGAAGGATGTATCAGCAGTTTTGAGAGGAGGTGTGCTAGAGCCCAGATAAGACCAGCGGGCGTTTCTCAAGGGTCCCATCCCCTGGAAATCATGGTGACCTGTCACATCCCATGATGAAAAGGCAGTTTGAAGGCCCGAGGCGGTTCCAACCAATTACTGCTTCTTCCCTATCGCCTTCCCACCCGTGTTTGAAAAGTTTGCCATCCGTCACGTGGCCATGTTGCAGATAGCCTTTAATCTCGGGGAAATGCAAGCTTTTTTTTTTATTATTTAAAAATAACATTTACCGGTAATCTGAAATCTTGACACAAGTAGGAATACGATGATTAATATTTTGCTACGGCTAAGGAGGCTCAGCCGGAGGATTTTGCTCGGCAAACAGGTAGAGTGAAGGTAATTAATTCCTGACTCAGAGATGCCACGGTTCAGCAGGTCCGTGAGCGAATGGCAAATATTTTATAGATAATCAATTCTGCTTCCCCCGCCGCCCGCAAGTCTTTAAGGAGGGATGAAGTCGCAAGTAAGCAAAGACCCGATGTGACATGTGTTCATTCGGAGTTGCGTATCCCGCCCTTTGCACGAGGCTCGGGGTGAGTTTTGGTTCAACGACTCCCACGTTTGGACTAGGAAGGGAAGCTGAGTGTTGGTGAGTTACCCAGAGAACCCTGCGGGATGTCCCAAACTGAGTACCGATTTTAAACCGGGGTCTCTTCAGTTTGGACATCGGCAGGGAACGTGGAAAATCTACCCTTTAGAAACAAAGATGGGAGGCACCTCTAAAGACATGTGGGGCGTTCTCAGTTTCCCCATGTTTTCCACTCCCCAAACTATTTCCCCTTTGTTCTTCAGCTTTGTTGTTGTTCAGTCGCACAGTTGAGTCTGACTCTTTGCGACCCCCTGGACCAAGTCACGCCGGGCCCTCCTGTCTGCCACCATCCTCCGAAGTCTGCTCAAATTCGTGTTGGTTACATCAGGAACGCTGCCCAGCCATCTCCTCTTTTGCCGTCCCCTTCTTCTTTTGCCTTCTGTCTTTCCCAGCATCAGGGTCTTCTCCAGGGAGTGCTCCCTTCTCATTGGGTGGCTGAAGTATTTGAGCTTCAGCTTCAGCATCTGACCTTCCAGGGAACAATCAGGGTTGATTTCCCTTAGGACTGACTGATTGGATCTTCTTGCAGTCCAAGGGACTCTCAAGAGTCTTCTCCAGCACCACAGCTCGAAAGCATCTATTCTTCTGCTGTTCATTTGGAGTTGCCAGTTTGGTGTAGTGGTTAAGTGTGCGGACTCTTATCTGGGAGAACCGGGTTTGATTCCCCACTCCTCCACTTGCACTTGCTAGCATGGCCTTGGGTCAGCCATAGCTCTGGCAGAGGTTGTCCTTGAAAGGGCAGCTGCTGTGAGAGCCCTCTCCAGCCCCACCCACCTCACAGGGTGTCTGTTGTGGGGGAGGAAGGGAAAGGAGATTGTGAGCCGCTCTGAGACTCTTCGGAGTGGAGGGCGGGACATAAATCCAATATCTTCTATCTTCATCTTCTTCCCTGCTTCCTTCTCTCCCTCCCACCCATTGAACGTATGAACATATATGAGCATATGTAGCTGCCTTCTACTGAATCATATACCATATATATTGCCTGGACCCTTTTTAGCTTGGGATGCTGGGGATTGAACCTGGGACCTTCTGCTTACCAAGCAGATACTCTACCACTGAGCCACCATTCCTCCCCTCTTCTGGAGAGCCAGTTTGGTGTAGTGGTTAAGTGTGCGGACTCTTATCTGGGAGATCCAGGTTGGATTCCCCACTCCTCTACTTGCACCTGCTGGAATGGCCTTGGGTCAGCCATAGCTCTGGCAGAGGTTGTCTTTGAAAGGGCAGCTGCTGTGAGAGCCCTCTCCCCCCCATCCACCTCACAGGGTGTTTGTTGTGGGGGGAGAAGATATAGGAGATTGTAAGCCGCTCTGAATCAGAGAAAAGGGTGGGGTATAAATCTGCAGTCTTCTTCTTCTTTTATTTGCCTCCCTGGTCTTCAGCTTTTTTTGGGGGGGGGGGGTCTTGCCATCTTTTGGACTTGGAGCAGGGGTCATTGGTTGTCTGTGTAGGAGAGAGGTGTTTGTGAATTTCCTGCACTGTGCAGGGGGTTGGACTAGATGACCCTGGAGGTCCCTTCCAGCTCTCTAATTCCCCATAGCAGCCTGTCCCAGGGCCATAGCCAGGCTTTCATATTTGGTAGGACCCATAGAAGCATTTTTTGTGTTTGGGGGGGGGGGGCAGGGGGCTACCCAGTTTGACCCTAAACACTTTCTCTGCTTCTCAAGTAAAGCGACCACCTCTCCTCCCCAATTTGTCTAATTCAGGGGGCAGACTGGAGACCCTGCAAGAGAGGGGCTATAGAGATGGAAGCGGGGTTGGAATGGAGTGGCCTGGCTCCTCCCGAGCCCCACTGTAGCTATGGGCCTGCCCTGCCCCCCATTTCATTCTCTCACCAGGAACTCCTTTGCATATCAGACCACACCCTCTGACATCACCATTGTTTCACACAGGGCTTTTTTGTAGAAAAAAGCCCAGCAGGACTCATTGGCATATTAGGCCACACCCCCTGATGCCAAGCCAGCCGGAACGGCATTCCAGCTAAAAAACAAAAGCCGTGTCTTCCACTCACCTAATTTTCCTTTCCAGTCTCCCCACTACTTGCAACTGACAGAATCTGTGGCCTGGTTTGGTGGTATTCTTGTGGTTTCCCCTCTCTCCCCATGGCCCCTGAGTCCTCAGCAGGCAGATTTCTGGGGTCTCCGTGAGAATTCCTCTCTTCAAGGGAAGATGGCGCTTGTATTCAGGCCTCGGATTCAGCGGCAGCTCCCAGGAGCTCAGCTCCTGAACCTTTCTGAGAGTTCCCCCTCCTCCTTCCCACCTTGTCCATTGAATAGTAGGTGCAGCTGCATAACAATCCCTGGATGAACATATGAAGATACCTTCTACTGAATCAGACTCTGGGTCCATCAAAGTCAGTCTTGTCTACTCAGACTCTCCAGGGTCTTAAGCGGAGGTTTTCCACGCCTATTTGCCTGGAGTTGTTTTAGTTGGAGATGCCAGGGATTGAACCTGGGACCTTCTGCTTACCAAGCAGATGCTCTACCACTGAGCCACCGTCCCTCCCCTGACTGGCAGTGGCTCTCCAGGGTCTCAAGCTGAGGTTTTTCACACATACTTGCCTGAACCCTTTTTAGTTGGAGATGCCAGGGATTGAACCTGGGACTTTCTGCTTACCAAGCAGATGCTCTACCACTGAGCCACCATTCCTCCCCATGCTGGTGCAAGAAGGTTGCTTGCATTTCTTTGGGGGTCTTTAGCTCCTCCCAATGCATTTAAAATTTGTGTGTGTGTGTGTGTGTGTGTGTGCAAACTCAAGGCTTCCCTCATGTTTGAGGGAAACTGCCTCATGGCCGGCAAGCACTTATTCTCACAATTTTTTATAACATCACATTTTTGGGGGAAAATTAAAAATCAGTAAATTAAAAATGTGAAAAGTTTCAAATCTGGCGCTCTTCAATTCCACTGATTTTCCTGGCCTCACCGTTCACCAGTTCAATTTGCGTCCTGTTCTCCAGTTGCCAAAAGAGGCCTGGTTTTTCGACGATCACTTCTGTAGCCCCTTGATCTGTTTGTGGGCGTTTGTGTCAGGTTCCATGCCACGCTCGGCATCTGTTTGATGGAACTTGAGCAGAGCTGGTGCTAGGCGAATTACCCACTAGCGCCCCCTCCCATTATTAAAAAACATACGAAAATTGAGGAGCGCCAAACTTGAAACTTTTCACATTTTTAATTTACTGATTTTTAATTTTCCCCCAAAAAATATGATGTTATAAAAAATTGTGAGAATAAGTGCTTGCTGGCCATCTTAGGAAGGAGGGAGTCAGGATAGAATGGGGTGGAGGCCAAGTCGCAAATCGGGGAGAGGGGGGTGGCTTGGCTTTGTTGAGGGCAGCTTGGTGATGGAAGAGGACAAGGTGATAGTGGCCAGAGTTATGTGCCAGGGAGGGGAAACCCAGTGGTTCCCCCTAAGCCAGGTGGCGCCCTAGACGACTGCCTATTTGCCTGCTCCCACGCACCGGCCCTGAACCTGAGGAACGTATGTTTACAATGCTTAGAGTGCTGGAGAAACTAAAGTTAACAGCTTGCCTTCTGGGAGCTGGGAAACGGCTTGGTACCAAGTCGCAGTTCCCCTCTCGGGATGTTTTGTAGAACGCTTGCTACTCAGGGATCATTTTGTAGAAAAAAGAAGAAGAAGAAGAAGATATTGGATTTATATCCCACCCTCCACTCCCAGGAGTCTCAGAGTGGCTCACAATCTCCTTTACCTTCCTCCCCCACAACAGACACCCTGTGAGGTAGATGAAGATATTGGATTTATATCCCGCCCTCCACTCCGAAGAGTCTCAGAGCGGCTCACAATCTCCTTTCCCTTCCTCCCCCACAAAAGACACCCTGTGAGGTAGATGAAGATATTGGATTTATATCCCGCCCTCCACTCCGAAGAGTCTCAGAGCGGCTCACAATCTCCTTTACCTTCCTCCCCCAAAACAGACACCCTGTGAGGTGGGTGGGGCTGGAGGGGGCTCTCACAGCAGCTGCCCCTTCAAGGACAACCTCTGCCAGAGCTATGGCTGACCCAAGGCCATTCCAGCAGGTGCAAGTGGAGGAGTGGGGAATCAAACCCGGTTCTCCCAGATAAGAGAGCTCTGGCTGACCCAAGGCCATTCCAGCAGGTGCAAGTGGAGGAGTGGGGAATCAAACCCGGTTCTCCCAGATAAGAGAGCTCTGGCTGACCCAAGGCCATTCCAGCAGGTGCAAGTGGAGGAGTGGGGAATCAAACCCGGTTCTCCCAGATAAGAGAGCTCTGGCTGACCCAAGGCCATTCCAGCAGCTGAAGTGGAGGAATGGGGAATCAAACCCGGTTCTCCCAGATAAGAGAGCTCTGGCTGACCCAAGGCCATTCCAGCAGGTGCAAGTGGAGGAGTGGGGAATCAAACCCGGTTCTCCCAGATAAGAGAGCTCTGGCTGACCCAAGGCCATTCCAGCAGGTGCAAGTGGAGGAGTGGGGAATCAAACCCGGTTCTCCCAGATAAGAGAGCTCTGGCTGACCCAAGGCCATTCCAGCAGGTGCAAGCGGAGGAGTGGGGAATCAAACCCGGTTCTCCCAGATAAGAGTCTGCACACTTAACCACTACACCAAGCTGGCTGCTGGTGGAGCTCATCCAGGGATTGTTATGCAGCTGCATCTCCTATTCAATGGACAAAGTGGGAAGGGGGAGGGGGAACTGTCAGAAAGGTTCAGGAGCTCTGCTCAGGTGAGCTGCTGCTGAATTCGAGGCCCGCTTGGTAGTGAGTTTGTTGCCGCTAAGTTTGAACTGTCTTCGCGCCCTGAATTAAGGCGCGCTTGTAACGACACCTGCAAGAGTATATAACCCAGACCTGTGTTGCTGTGTGCCAGTTTTGATACCGACTGCATGTCATTGTCCATCTATCCTGCCTTACAATAAATGCTGATCCAAATACATGGAGAGTCACAATTATTGAAGGAGAATTGGGAACTTGACAATTTGACAAGTTGTCTCCCTATATCCCATGGGTTAGAACGGATCAAAGGAAGTCCTTCTTCACCCAAAGGGGGATTAACACGTGGAATTCACTGCCACAGGAGGTGGTGGCGGCTGCAAGCATGGCCAGCTTCAAGAGGGGATTGGATAAGCATCTGGAGCAGAGGTCTATCAGTGGCTATTTGCCACAGCGTATTGTTGGAACTCTCTGTCTGGGGCAGGGATGCTCTGTATTCTTGGTGGGGTTTTTTTTGGGGGGGGGGGCAACAGTGGGAAGGCTTCTGGTATCCTGGCCCCACTGGTGGACCTCCTGATGGCACTTGGTTTTTTTGGGCACTGTGTGACACAGAGTGTAGGACTGGATGGGCCATTGGCCTGATCCAACATGGCTTCTCTTATGTTCTTATGTGACGCAGCGTGTAGGACTGGATGGGCTATTGGCCTGATCCAACAGGGCTTCTCTTACGTTCTTATGTGACACAGAGTGTTGGACTGGAGGGGCCATTGGCCTGATCCAACATGGCTTCTGTTATGTTCTTATGTGACGCAGAGTGTTGGACTGGATGGGCCATTGGCCTTATCCAACATGGCTTCTGTTATGTTCTTATGTGATGCAGAGTGTTGGACTGTATGGGCCATTGGCCTGATCCAACATGGCTTCTGTTATGTTCTTATGTGACGCAGAGTGTTGGACAGGATGGGCCATTGGCCTGATCCAACATGGCTTCTCTTATGTTCTTAGTACAACTCAGTTGGCTTTTTGTGCTTGCACATTCTCTCACGAAACCATGGAGTTCTGCTGTCCCTGTATCTTTGCTCTGTAGCTTCTCTGCTCAGCAGACCATGGTTTAAATAAACAGTTAGATAACACGCAAATCAAATAAATCGGTTGTCAATGAATGTTGTGTTTCAATACAATCCTCCCCTTTGGTGTTTGTCTAAGAAGAAGATCTTAGTGATTCGAATAGCTGCCAATGGAGGTGATTTAGCACTAGGGTTGCCAAGGCGAACTCAATAAATATCTGGGGAGTTTGGGGGTGGAGCCAGGAGCAAAAATGTGACAAGAATGATTGAACTCCAAAGGAAGTTCTGGCCATCACATTTAAAGGAACCACATATCTTTTAAATGCCTTCTCTCCATTTGGAAGTAATGAAGGATAGGGGCACCTTCTTTTGGGCTCATAGAATTTGACCCCCTGGACCAATCTTTTGGAAACTTGGGTGGGGAAGTGTTTTGAGGAAAGGCACTGGATGCTATGCTGGAAATTCAGGTTTGCTGCCTCAAAAAACAGCCCCCTCCAAGAGCCCCAGAGACCCGAGAGCAATTCTCCATTATACCCTATGGCAGGGGTGGCCAAAGTTGCTTCACGTAAGAGCTGGATAGAATAGATGTCAGATGCTTGAGAGCTGCAAGACGGGAAGGGAGGGAGGCAAATAGATGGGGGAAGAAGAGGTGGAAAGAAAGCAACTTTAACTTTGAATGCCTTCCACAAGCCACTGGCTGGCTTGGCTTGGAGAAGCGATTTAAAGAGAGAAATGCCTTCTCCAAGCTGGTCAAAGGGGAGGGGGGGGTCTTCAAGAGCCATTTAATAGGTATGAAAGAACCGCATGTGGCTGCCAAGCCGGAGTTTGGCCACCCCTGCCCAGTGGGAATCAGTCTCCATAGGGAATTGTTGTTATTATTATTATTATTATTATTATTATTATTATTATTATTATTATTATTTGATTTATATCCCGCTCTCTCCGACAAGGCAGGCTCAGGACAGCTCGCAACCTATACAATCACATAACAATATAGCCAACAATTGCATTTAAACAGGCTCACAGCCATTAATTATAGAATCATAGAGTTGGAAGGAATCATGGGAGGAAAGAAGATCAAGAATCAAAGAAAAGTGGCGGACCTACCTGAAACGGGTGAAGTTAGAGTGGAGAGTGGACGTTCAGTGGAAGCTTCAAGTCCTTTGTCCCTGGCTGGAAGAAGAAGAGGATGTATAGACTAAGGGGGGTGGGTTGGGGGGGGGGATGTAAAATGGATAGCAGAAAGCATGTAGAGAAATGGATAATGAATAATAATAATAATAAAAAATATACATTTATAGAATCATAGAGTTGGAAGGGGCCTCTAGGGTCATCTAGTCCAACCCCCTGCACAATGCAGGAAAATCACAAACACCTCCCCCTAAATTCACAGGATCCTCATTGCTGTCAGATGG
This sequence comes from Heteronotia binoei, assembly GCF_032191835.1. Classification (NCBI taxonomy): domain Eukaryota; kingdom Metazoa; phylum Chordata; class Lepidosauria; order Squamata; family Gekkonidae; genus Heteronotia; species Heteronotia binoei. The sequence continues at coordinate 4,239,066 of NC_083243.1, read as the reverse complement.
CCATCTAGCCTCTGTTTAAAAACCTCCAAGGAAGGAGAGCCCACCCCCTCCTGAAGAATCCTAGGGACCTCCAGATTAATCTAGTCCAACCCCCTGCACAATGCAGGAAACTCATAAACACCTCCCCCTAAATTCACAGGATCCTCATTGCTGTCAGATGGCCATCTAGCCTCTGTTGAAAACCCTCCAAGGAAGGAGAGCCCACCACCTCCTGAAGAATCCTAGAATCCTAGGGACCTCCAGGGTCATCTAGTCCAACCCCCTGCACAATGCAGGAGACTCACAAATACCTCCCCCTAAATTCACAGGATCCTCATTGCTGTCAGATGGCCATCTAGCCTCTGTTGAAAAACCTCCAAGGAAGGAGAGCCCACCACCTCCTGAAGAATCCTAGAATCCTAGGGACCTCCAGGGTCATCTAGTCCAACCCCCTGCACAATGCAGGAGACTCACAAACACCTCCCCCTAAATTCACAGGATCCTCATTGCTTTCACATGGCCATCTAGCCTCTGTTTAGAAACCTCCAAGGAAGAAGAGCCCACCACCTCCCGAGAAGGAAGCCTGTTCCACTGAGGAACCGCTCTAACAGTCATAGAATCCTAGAGTTGGAAGGGACCTCCAGGGTCATCTAGTCCAACCCCCTGCACAATGCAGGAAACCCACAAACACCTCCCCCTAAATTCACAGGATCTTCATTGCTGTCAGGTGGCCATCTAGCCTCTGTTTAGAAACCTCCAAGGAAGGAGAGCCCGCCACCTCCTGAAGAATCCTAGAATCCTAGAGTTCGAAGGGACCTCCAGGGTCATCTAGTCCAACCCCCTGCACAATGCAGGAAACCCACAAACACCTCCCCCTAAATTCACAGGATCTGCATTGCTGTCAGGTGGCCATCTAGTCTCTGTTTAGAAACCTCCAAGGAAGGAGAGCCCACCAACTCCTGAAGAATCCTGGAGCTGGATGGGACCTCTAGGGTCATCTAGTCCAACCTCCTGCACAATGCAGGAAACTCACAAACACCTCCCCCTAAATTCACAGGATCCTCATTGCTGTCAGATGGCCATCTATCCTCTGTTTAAAAACCTCCAAGGAAGGAGAGCCCACCACCTCCCAAGGAGGAAGCCTGTTCCACTGAGGAATCACTCTAAAGGTCAGGAAGTTCTTCCTAATGTTGAGCCGGAAACTCTTTTGATTTAATTTCAACCTGTTGGTTCTGGTCCTACCTTCTGGGGCTACAGAAAACAATTCCACACCATCCTCTCTAGGACAGCCTTTCAAGTCCTTGAAAATGGTGATCCTATCACCTCTCAGCCGCCTCCTCTCCAGGCTAAACATCCGCAGCTCCTTCAACCTTTCCTCGTAAGACTCAGTCTCCAGACCCCTCACCATCTTCATCGCCCTCCTCTTGTCCCGTTCCAGCTTGTCTAAATCCTTCTTAAAATGCGGTGCCCAAAACTGAACACAATTCTCCAGGTGAGGCCTTACCAGAGCAGAGTAAAGCGATACCATCACATCCCGTGATCTGGACACTAGACTTCTGTCGATACAGCCCAAAATTGCATTTGCCTTTTTAGCCGGTGCAATCTAAACCAATCTAAAATGCTTTAAAACAATGTGGTGCTAATGTCAGGATATCCTTTCAGCTCAGTTGGATGATGGATGTTCTGTATCGGCATGTCAGGATCATTTGAAAGCGAGCCGGAAAAGTATCATCTTTCAGGCCCTGCAGAAGTGCCCACGATCCTGCAATGCTCTAGGTTCTTCTGGCAGTTGGTTCCCCCAATAGGGGGTGGCGACTGAAAAGGCTCCTTTTTATTTTAGTTGGTTAATTTATATTCCGCCCTTTCCCAAACGGGCTCAGGGCGGATTACATGCGGAGAAACCAAGCAAATACGATACGATAAAACCAATAAAATACAGCAACATAACACAGCACAGTGTGACGAAGGCAGGCGGGCTCATGGTGCAGGTTGGTGTATAATCAGTGGAACAGGTACAATAGTTCAGGTCAATGTGGGGAGAATAGCCGATGGTGCAGGGAATAGACCAAAGGGCATCCACCTGCCTCAACCAAACGCGTGGCGGAACAGCTCCGTCTTACAGGCCTTACGGAAAGATGACATATCTGGTCGGGCCCGTATCTCCACAGGGAGCTGATTCCACCAGGATGGGGCCAGGCCTGAAAAGGCCCTGGGCCTGGTCGAGGCAAGATGGACTTCCTTTCTCTAGTAGATTTCAGTCTGGCCTCCGTTGGCCCGGAGATAGTTAATAGATTTTGTGTACCGGATCTAAGTACCCTCTGGGGAACGTGTGGGGAGTGCCCAGCAGACATCCCCCTCCCCCTGTTTTCTGACGACCTTGAAGTGGGGGGGGGAGGAGAACCCCCAAACTGGGAAATCCCCTGCCTACAGCCGGAGATTAATAGACAAAAAAGGGAATCACAGTTAATGAGACTCGCAAGGATAAAAACAACTACTGTGATATGCTGGCTAACATTGTTTAATAAAACCATTTTAAAATCTTCATATTATCTTTTTATACTTCATATTGTAACAGAGGACCGATTCTCATGTTCCCATATAACAACAACAACAAAAAAAATTCTATGAGCACCCGGATGTAGGCTCATTTATTCAATGGACTTCCTCAGGAGTAATAATCCTTCCTTCGCATGTTTCTTCCAGGGTTACCAGCCTCTAGACAGAGTTCCATCTATGTTGTTGTTGTTCAGTCACACAATCGAGTCTGACTCTTTGCGACCCCATGGACCAAGTCACGCCAGGCCCTCCTGTCTTCCACCATCCTCTGAAGTCTGCTCAAATTCGTATTTGTATCATCAGTAACGCTGTGCAGCCATCTCCTCTTTTGCCGTCCCCTTCTCCTCTTGCCTTCTGTCTTTCCCAGCATCAGGATCTTCTCCAGGGAGTGCTCCCTTCTCATTGGGTGGCCGAAGGATTTGAGCTTCAGCTTCAGCATCTGACCTTCCAGGGAACAGTCAGGGTTGATTTCCCTTAGGACTGACTGATCGGATCTTCTTGCTGTCCAAGGGACTCGCAAGAGTCTTCTCCAGGGAGTGCTCCCTTCTCATTTGGTGGCCAAAGTATTTGAGCTTCAGCTTCAGCATCTGCCCTTCCAGGGAACAGTCTGCGTTGATTTCCCTTAGGACTGACTGATTGGATCTTCTTGCAGTCCAAGGGACTCTCAAGAGTCTTCTCCAGCACCACAGCTCAAAAGCATCTATTCTTCTGCGCTCGGCCCTCCTTATGGTCCAGCTCTAACAGCCATACATTACTACTGAGAATACCATCGCTTTGACTATACGGACTTTTGTTGGCAGGGTGACATGTCTGCTTTTTATTATACTGCCCAGGTTCTAAATCTTGTGGCTAATAGCCACTGATGGACCTCTTCTCCAGATGCTTCCCCAACCCCCTCTTGAAGCTGTCCATGTTTGTAGCCGCCACCACCTCCTGTGGCAGTGAATTCCATGTGTTAATCCCCCTTTGGGTGAAGAAGGACTTCCTTTGATCCGTTCGAACCTGACTGCTCAGCAATTTCAGCGAACGCCCATCTCAGCTACCATCTGTGGCTTTTTCAAGGCACATTTCTTGTTCTTACCGTTTCCTTCGCCGGTTCCCCACCCCCCACCCCCGTCTCTCGCCCGCCTCGGTTACAATATAGCCCTGATCTCCATTCCTTGATCTGTTGGAAATGAATCTCGCTCTGTGTGAAGCGATGTATTTCTGGCAATTGCAGGGAGCTAAAAGCACTTTGAAAAGCTTCTGGAACAGTTTGAACAATAGTTCTCGTTAGTCTATTTGTTTAGCATACTCGTTTTATTTTCTGGGGTGGGGTGGGGAGGGAGGAACCCCCAACCTTAAATTACCCCTTCCCCCCCCCCCCCAACCCAACATAAAGGTTTCTTAACCGTGCAGATCTATATATTAAATGGCAAACTCACAGAGCCCTAATAGCACCTTTAATAATAAAGACCTTGACATTTGCTTTTCCCAAGTTCCCTCCTGGCGAATTGTCCCGATGCAATCTTTGAAATAAGAAAGGGGGAGCAAGAGAGACCTTCAGGGTTCCGCAGAGCCATTGTTAGAGGAAGAAGAATCAGGCACTGGGAGCCATTAGCGGAAGAAATATCCCGCTGGTGGATACTTCGAAAGGGTGTTTCTCAGCTTGGCCTGAAAGAATGGAGGAGTTTTTTTTTAAATATATGCATTGTTCTAGCACAGCCCTGAAAGTTTTGCATCGTCCCCGGAATTCCCAGTGGACTTGGGGCAAAGGGCCAAAATGACCAGCACCCGTTGGGTGCTCCCAGCTCTGGCAGTAGAGTTGCCAAGTCCAATTCACAAAATGTCCGGGGACTTTGGGGGTGGAGCCGGGAGACACTGGGGGTGGAGCCAGGTTGTGACAAGCATCTGGCCATCGCATTGAAAGGGATCGCACTCCCTCCATTGAAAATAATGAAGGATAATAAATAAATGTTAGAGTGATTGTAATTGAAGAAGAAGAAGAATAATAGAAGAATTGCAGATTTATATCCCGCCCTTCTCCCTGAATCAGAGACTCAGAGCGGCTTACAATCTCCTATGTCTTCTCCCCTCACAACAGACACCCTGTGAGGTGGGGGGGGGGCTGGAGAGGGCTCTCCCAGCAGCTGCCCTTTCAAGGACAACCTCTGCCAGAGCTATGGCTGACCCGAGGCCATTCCAGCAGGTGCAAGTGGAGAAGTGGGGAATCAAACCTGGTTCTCCCAGATAAGAGTCCGCACACTTAACCACTAAACCAAACTGTTTTTGAAATGGAATGTACAAGGAATGCAGGTGCAGTAACTAGCTTCCTTCTCTGATTTTTAATGTACTGTTTATTGTTTGTAAGGGAATATGATTTATGTGTGAATGTATTGAATGATAATTCAATAAATCAGGGGTGGCCCGCGATAGCTCTCCAGATTTTTTTTTGCCTACAACTCCCATCAGCCCCAGCCATTGGCCATGCTGGCTGGGGCTGATGGGAGTTGTAGGCAAAAAAACATCTGGAGAGCTACCGTTGGCCACCCCTGCAATAAATAATCAATACAAGAAAAATAATGAAGGGTGGGGCATACATACCACAAGTTAGGAAAGGCACAAACAGGCATAAGAAAAGGCCTGCGTGGTTAACAAACAAAGTAATGGAAGCTGTAAAAGGTAAGAAGGACTCCTTTAAGCAGTGGAAAACCAGTCCAAGTGAGATTAGTAAAAGGGAACACAGGCTGTGGCAAATCAAATGCAAGACTGTGATCAGGCAGGCAAAAAGGGACTATGAGGAGCATATTGCAAAAAACATAAAGACCAACAATAAAACTTTCTTCAAATATATTAGAAGTAGGAAACCAGCCAGGGAGGCAGTGGGGCCCTTGGATGACCATGGGGTAAAAGGATTACTGAAGGAGGATAGGGAAATGGCTGAGAAGCTGAATGCATTTTTTTGCCTCCGTCTTCACTGTGGAAGATGAGAACTTTTTGCCCTCCCCAGAACCACTAATTTTGGAAGGGGTGTTGAAAGACCTGAGTCAGATTGAGGTGAAAAAAGAGGAGGTCCTACAACTGATAGACAAATTAAAAACTAATAAGTCACCAGGTCCGGATGGCATACATCCGAGAGTTCTGAAAGAACTCAAAGTTGAACTTGTGGATCTTCTAACAAAAATCTGTAATCTTTCATTGAAATCTGCCTCCGTTCCTGAGGACTGGAAGGTAGCAAATGTCACCCCATCTTTAAAAAAGGTTCCAGAGGAGACCCGGGAAATTACAGGCCAGTCAGTCTGACTTCAATACCGGGAAAGTTGGTAGAAACCATTATCAAGGACAGAATGAGTAGGCACATTGATGAACACGGGTTATTGAGGAAGACTCAGCATGGGTTCTGCAAGGGAAGATCTTGCCTCACTAACCTGTTACATTTCTTTGAGGGGGTGAACAAACATGTGGACAAAGGAGACCCAATAGATGTTGTTTACCTTGACTTCCAGAAAGCTTTTGATAAAGTTCCTCATCAAAGGCTCCTTAGAAAGCTTGAGAGTCATGGAGTAAAAGGACAGGTCCTCTTGTGGATCAAAAACTGGCTGAGTAATAGGAAGCAGAGAGTGAGAATAAATGGGCAGTCTTCGCAGTGGAGGATGGTAAGCAGTGGGGTGCCGCAGGGCTCGGTACTGGGTCCCATGCTCTTTAACTTGTTCATAAATGATTTAGAGTTGGGAGTGAGCAGTGAAATGGCCAAGTTTGCGGATGACACTAAATTGTTCAGGGTGGTGAGAACCAGAGAGGATTGTGAGGAACTCCAAAGGGATCTGTTGAGGTTGGGTGAGTGGGCGTCAACGTGGCAGATGCGGTTCAATGTGGCCAAGTGCAAAGTAATGCACATTGGGGCCAAGAATCCCAGCTACAAATACAAGTTGATGGGGTGTGAACTGGCAGAGACTGACCAAGAGAGAGATCTTGGGGTCGTGGTAGATAACTCACTGAAAATGTCAAGACAGTGTGCGTTTGCAATAAAAAAGGCCAACGCCATGCTGGGAATTATTAGGAAGGGAATTGAAAACAAATCAGCCAGTATCATAATGCCCCTGTATAAATCGATGGTGCGGTCTCATTTGGAGTACTGTGTGCAGTTCTGGTCGCCGCACCTCAAAAAGGATATTATAGCATTGGAGAAAGTCCAGAAAAGGGCAACTAGAATGATTAAAGGGCTGGAGCACTTTCCCTATGAAGAAAGGTTGAAATGCTTGGGACTCTTTAGCTTGGAGAAACGTCGACTGCGGGGTGACATGATAGAGGTTTACAAGATAATGCATGGGATGGAGAAAGTAGAGAAAGAAGTACTTTTCTCCCTTTCTCACAATACAAGAACTCGTGGGCATTCGATGAAATTGCTGAGCAGAAAGGTTAAAACGGATAAAAGGAAGTACTTCTTCAGCCAAAGGGTGATTAACATGTGGAATTCACTGCCACAGGAGGTGGTGGCAGCCACAAGTATGACCACCTTCAAGAGGGGTTTAGATAGAAATATGGAGCACAGGTCCATCGGTGGCTATTAGCCACAGTGTATGTGTGTATATAAAATTTTTTGCCACTGTGTGACACAGAGTGTTGGACTTGATGGGCCGTTGGCCTGATCCAACATGCTTCTCTTATGTTCTTATGTTCTTATCTTCTTTTGGGGCTCATAGAATTGGACCCCGTGGTCCAATCCTTTTGAAACTTGGTGGGTACTTTGGGGAGAGGCACTGAATGCTATGCTGAAAAGTTGGTGCCTCTACCTTTTTGACTGGAGTAGTACATTCAAAAATAGGCAACAGTCTCCTTATTTTCCAAGCAGGCAACAGCTCAAATACGGCTCAAGACTGTTGTCTGTTTTTGAATGTACTACCTGAAGTGTAATTTAACTCTTGAAGGAGGAAGAGCTTGAAGTTGCCTTCCATTTGGGAAGTTCTTAGAATTCCTGGAGTAGTCTCCATTGAAGAAGGAAATGTAGAGTGCACCTTTGCTGGAAGAAACTCCGAAGCAGAATATGAAGTCGACCTCCTGTACATTGGAACTCTACTGCTGGAATTATATTATAATGTGAATGGACTTAATATTGTATTGAGAGTGTTCCATATTTAGATGTACAAGTATTATTGTTCTTACCTCTAAAATTGTTACTGCGGTGCATTATATCATCGTAGTTGCGTCACTATAACCCTTTTGGGTTGTTTATTGGTTGCAGTCTTGAGTGACTTCTCTCTGGGGATTGGTGACCCTATCTGGCAGGCTGCCTTGGTTTGTGTAGCGGACTATCGGGACCACGGAGGAACAGTTACAAAGTAAAGACCCAACCTCTGCTGTTCCAAACACAAATGGAATTTGCAGAAACGTTCCGTAACGATCAGGAAACGTCATTGTGAAAGCAAGACTGAATGATTAGGGTTTGTAGAATCTTTCGGGCTCAAGTGCTGTGTTCTACTGGAGAAAGTTTTTCTTCCAGACGTTTCGTTCTCAGCTGCGGAGAACATCCTCAGTGGCGTTGCAGCCGGAGCAGGCGCTCTGACCTTCTTGGCTGCTGTGCATTGAGTGGGGCCAGGGCTGCTGGAGAGCTGCTATTTGTAGGCTGGAGGGGGTGTGATGAAAGGGCAAATAGCCTACAAATAGCAGCTCTCCAGCAGCCCTGGCCCCACTCAATGCACAGCAGCCAAGAAGGTCTGAGCGCCTGCTCCGGCTGCAACGCCACTGAGGATGTTCTCCACAGCTGAGAACGAAATGTCTGGAAGGAAAACTTTCTCCAGTAGAACACGGCACATGAGCCCAAAAGATTCTACAAACCCTAATGATGTTACCAGCTGTGAAAACCTGAAATCTTTGACAAGACTGAATGAATGAGACATACTGAAATACAAATGTAGACTTTTGGCCCTACTTACCGACTGCATGTTATATTGGAGAAGACAGTCCCTGGAAGAAGGGCTTTGACGCTTGAAACGATTTTGGGACTGATCTCTCGGTCGTCAGACTTGAGGACTTAATTCATCATTATTAACAGATTTGGACATTGGTCACAGAAGAATCAGTAGGATGGAGAACTTTATTTATGATCTCTCGTAGTTTGTATATTTTGTACTATCTTGTACTATTTTGACTTGTTACAGAATGCAGATATTGTTGCAATGAGTAATAAGTTGTTATATAATTTCCACACGGAGTGAGGTTGGGTGTTTACTTTGCCCTGGTTTAAGAACATAAGAGAAGCCCTGTTGGATCAGGCCAATGGCCCATCCTGTCCAACACTCTGTGTCACATAAGAACATAAGAGAAGCCATGTTGGATCAGGCCAATGGCCCATCCAGTCCAACACTCTGTGTCACATAAGAACATAAGAGAAGCCATGTTGGATCAGGCCAGTGGCCCATCCAGTCCAACACTCTGTGTCACATAAGAACATAAGAGAAGCCCTGTTGGATCAGGCCAATGGCCCCTCCAGTCCAACACTCTGCGTCACATAAGAACATAAGAGAAGCCCTGTTGTATCAGGCCAGTGGCCCATCCAGTCCAACACTCTGTGTCACATAAGAACATAAGAGAAGCCATGTTGGATCAGGCCAGTGGCCCCTCCAGTCGAACACCCTGTGTCACATAAGAACATAAGAGAAGCCATGTTGGATCAGGCCAATGGCCCCTCCAGTCCAACACTCTGTGTCACATAAGAACATAAGAGAAGCCCTGTTAGATCAGGCCAGTGGCCCCTCCAGTCCAACACTCTGTGTCACATAAGAACATAAGAGAAGCCCTGTTGGATCAGGCCAATGACCCATCCAGTCCAACACTCTGTGTCACATAAGAACATAAGAGAAGCCATGTTGGATCAGGCCAATGGCCCCTCCAGTCCAACACTCTGTGTCACACAGTGGCCAAAAAAAACCCAGGTGCTATCAGGAGGTCCACCAGTAGGGCCAGGATGCTAGAAGCCCTCCCACTGTGCCCCCCCCAAGCACCAAGAATACAGAGCATCCCTGCCCCAGACATAAGAACATAAGAGAAGCCCTGTTGGATCAGGCCAAAGGCCCATCCAGTCAACACTCTGTGTCACACAGTGGCCAAAAAAAACCCCAGGTGCCATCAGGAGGTCCACTAGTGGAGCCAGGATGCTAGAACCCCTTCCACTGTGCCTCCCAAGCACCAAGAATACAGAGCATCACTTGCCCCGGACAGAGAGTTCTATCTATACCCTGTGGCTAATAGCCACTGATGGACCTCTGCTCCAGATGCTTCTCCATTCCCCTCTTGAAGCTGGCTAGGCTTGTAGCTGCCACCCCCTCCTGTGGCAGCAAATTCCACCCTTTAGGTGAAGGATTTCCTTTTATCAGTTCTAACCCGACTGCTGTGCAATTTCATTGAGTGCCCACAGGTTCTCGTATTGTGAGAAAGGGAGAAAAGTTTGTGTAGCGGAGAACACAACAAGATGTCCCGAAGGCTCCAAATTGGCCCTGGATGGTATCCAGGGGTGATTCGCCAGGGCAGAGGCCAAGTAGTGCAAGAGATTTTTTTGTCCAGCTGCCCCCTCTCAGCAACGGACTCCGACAGTTATCTCTGATTGGCCAGCTCACACGGGATGCGTCTCTGCGCTGAGTAGGTGCCCAGGGAAAGTTGGACTGCATCCACAGCCCACAGAATTGATTGTGGAAAGCTGCCCTCGGCCTGCCTTCTGGGAATCATAGAATCATAGAGTTGGAAGGGACCTCCAGGGTCATCTAGTCCAACCCCCAAGTTTGTAACAGGAAGGTTGTGCAGAAGAGGAATTGCAAGCTTCTTGCACCAGTTAATCATCAGCATGGGAAGGGACGGTGGCTGAGTGGCAGAGCATCTGCTTGGTAAGCAGAAGGTCCCAGGTTCAATCTCCGGCATCTCCAACTCAAAAGGGTCCAGGCAAGTAGGCGTGAAATACCTCAGCTGGAGACCCTGGAGAGCCACTGCCAGTCAGGGGAGGGACGGTGGCACAGTGGCAGAGCATCTGCTTGGTAAGCAGAAGGTCCCAGGTTCAATCTCCGGCATCTCCAACTCAAAAGGGTCCAGGCAAGTAGGCATGAAAAACCTCAGCTGGAGACCCTGGAGAGCCACTGCCAGTCAGGGGAGGGGCGGTGGCACAGTGGCAGAGCATCTGCTTGGTAAGCAGAAGGTCCCAGGTTCAATCCCCGGCATCTCCAACTAAAAAAGGGCCCAGGCAAGCAGGTGTGAAAAACCTCAGCTTGAGTAGACAAGACTGACTTCGATGGACCCAGGGTCTGATTCAGTAGAAGGCAGCTTCATTAGGGGAGGGGCGGTGGCTCAGTGGTAGAGCATCTGCTTGGTAAGCAGAAGGTCCCAGGTTCAATCTCCGGCATCTCCAACTAAAAAAGGGTCCAGGCAAGCAGGTGTGAAAAACCTCCGCTTGAGACCCTGGAGAGCCGCTGTCAGTCTGAGAAGAGAATACTGACTTTGATGGACCCAGGGTCTGATTCAGTAGAAGGCAGCTTCATATGTTCATATATGTTCATTTTTAAATTTAGTGGCAGGTGCTGTATGGAACATTTTCATTTATGTAAAATTCATCAAAAGCTCAGGCTTTTGTAAAAAAAAAAAAAAAAGGTTTCAGATGGGAAAAAACAGAACTAATTTTGTCTGTCAGTCTGAGAGCCAGTTTGGTGTTGTGGTTAAGTGCGGGGACTCTTATCTGGGAGAGCCGGGTTTGATTCCCCACTCCTCCACTTGCAGCTGCTGGAATGGCCTTGGGTCAGCCAGAGGTCTCTTATCTGGGAGAACAGGGTTTGATTCCCCACTCCTCCCCTTGCAGCTGCTGGAATGGCCTTGGGTCAGCCATAGCTCTTGTAGGAGTTGTCCTTGAAAGGGCAGCTGCTATGAGAGCTCTCTCAGCCCCATCTACCTCACAGAGTGTGTGTTGTGGGGGAGGAAGGTAAAGGAGATTGTGAGACTCTGAGTCTCTGAGATTCAGAGTGGAACAAGATACAAATCCAATGTTGTCATCTTCTTCTTCTTCTTGTGATTATACTGCACACTTTTAATGTAAAATGTAAAATTTTAAGGTTTTTAGGTTTTAAATGTTTGAATTTAAATGTATTAATTTGTTCCGATTTTATTGTTTTATTATTTGTTGTAAGCCGCCCTGAGCCACTTGTGGGAAGGGCGGGATATAAGTTACGGAATAAATAAATAAATAAATAAATTGTCTGGCTATCATCTGCCTTCTCACTTGGACTGAAGGTAGATTATACAGAGTTGATACAATCCATGAATGGGGCATTCGGTAAACAAAATTCAGTAGGATTCGGGACGTCAAACCAACCAGAAGTCTATAAACAGAATTGAAGCAAAGCCTAAGCTTTAACATGACACATGTTATCATCGGATCCCCGTTTCAGCAAGCTACATGCAATACAATACTGTAGGCCACCATCCCTAGTAATTTTTTCAAGTGACTTTGTGAATCCTTAGTACAGTGCAGCTCTGTTGCCTGAGGAGAAAAGCCCCCCCTTGAATAATTCTGTTTGGCACGGTTGGAAGAAAGCTGTGAGAACGAGGACTGATACAACGGCCATTTGCATCGATGGCCGAGGACCTGCCTACCTTAGGGACCGCCTCTCTCCGTATGTTCCCCAGAGGGCACTGAGATCTAGTTCACAAAACCTTCTGAAAATCCCTGGGCCAAAGGAGGCGAAGTTAAAAACGACTAGGGAGCAGGGCTTCTCGATAATGGCACCCCAGTGGTGGAACCAGCTGTCGGAGGAGGTGCGGGCCCTGCGGGATTTTAAGCAGTTCCGTAGGGCTTGTAAAACCGCCCTCTTCCAACTAGGGTTGCCAATCCCCAGGTGGGGGCAGGGGATCCCTCGGTTTTGAGACCCTCCCCCCGCTTCAGGGTCGTCAGAAAGCGGGGGGGGGGGAGGGAAATGTCTGCTGGGAACTCTATTATTCCCTAAGGTGATTTATTCCCATAGAAAATCATGGAGAATTGACCTGTGGGTATCTGGGGCTCTGGTGGGGGGCTGTGTTTTGGGCTAGAGGCACCAAATTTTCAGTATAGCATCTAGTTCCTCTCCCCAAAATACCCCCCAAGTTTCAAGACGATTGGACCAGGGGGTCCAATTCTATGAGCCCCAAAAGAAGGTGCCCCTATCCTTCATTATTTCCTATGGAAGGAAGGAATTGAAAAGGTGTGCCGTCCCTTTAAATGTGATGGCCAGAACTCCCTTTGGAGTTCAATGATGCTTGTCACAGCCTTGATCTTGGCTCCACCCCCAGTGTCTCCTGGCTCCACCCCCAAAGTCTCCTGGCTCCACCCCCAAAGTCCCCAGATATTTCTTGAATTGGACTTGGCAACCCTACTTCCAACTAGCCTTTTAAGTCGAACTTAGCAGTAACATCAAGCCATCTTTATATATACTGAGTTTGTAGCACTGTTAAGTTTGTACTGGATTTTAGACTATTTATGTAATTTAATTAATGTATGAACAGTTTTATATTGTTATTGTTTGATTTTATTGTTGTTGTATCATGGTATGTACCATGGCCTGTAAGCCGCCGTGAGCCTGCCTCGGCGGGGAGGGCGGGGTATAAATAAAAATTTATTATTATTATTATGGAGGAATGTGGATGATAAATTCATGGGTTTTCAAAGGCTGTTTGAAATAAATGAAGCCTCCTTGTTCAAGGGCAGTTTAGCTCTGTTGGAGAGGACAACAAGAGGAGGGCTTCTGGAATTCTGGTTCTGCTGGTGGACCTCTTGATGGTCCTTGGGTTTTGGCCATTGTGTGACACAGAGGGTTGGACTGGATGGGCCACTGGCCTGGTCCAACATGGGTTCTCTTATTTATTTTTATTTATTTAGAATTTATATCCCGCCCTTCCCACGAGTGGCTCAGGGCGGCTTCCAACAATAGATCCCACATAAAATTAACAATATTTAAACATATAAGGGAATAACGATTTAAAACAGATAAAACAGATAAAACCGTAAATATTAATAAATATTCAGAATATATATAAAAGAAAGAAATCTGGCAAGTTTTAAATTCTCAAGCTAGGTATGGGCTAGCCGGAAGAGGGTCGTCTTACAGGCCCTGCGGAACTGAACCAGGTCCCGCAGGGCCCTCACCTCCTCCGGCAGCTGACTCCACCATGTAGGGGTCATAACAGAGAAAGCCCTTTCTCTGGTGGATTTCAAGCGGGCTTCTTTCGGCCCAGGGACAGCAAGGAGATTTTGGGTTCCCGACCTCAGTACTCTCTGGGGTACATGCGGGGAAAGACGGTCCTTCAGGTAGACAGGTCCCAAGCCATATAGGGCTTTAAAGGTGATAACCAGCACCTTGTACCGGACTTGGTATATCACTGGAAGCCAGTGCAGGGTCCGGAGACCCGGCTGAATGTGTCCCCACTTTGGGAGACCCAGTAACAGCCGGGCCGCGGCGTTCTTATGTTCTTATGTCTGAGGCAGTGATGCTCTGTATTCTGGGTGCTTGGGGTGGGGGCAACAGTGGGAGGGCTTCTGGAGTTGTGGCCCTGATGATGGACCTCCTGGTGGCCCCTGGGCTTTGACCATTGTGTGGCACAGGGGGTTGGACTGGATGGTCAAATGGGCTGATCCGACATGGCTTTTCTCATTAGTCAGTCAATATTGGTGTGAACTAGTACGTTCTTATGATAGGATTGGATAAACATATGGAGTGGAGTTCCATGAGTAGCTATTGGCCACAAGGTGTATATGGAACGCTGTCTGGGGGAGTAATGCTCTGTGTTCTTGGTACTTGGGGGCAACAGTGGGAGGGCTTCTGGAGTTCTGGCCCTGCTGATGGACCTCCTGTTGGCCCCTGAGTTTTGGCCACTGTGTGACACAGAGATCAGGGGGGCCATCGGCAGCTTGTCAGAGAGAAACGTGCATTGGGAATCACAGAATCCTAGAGCTGGAAGGGACCTCCAGGGTCATCTAGTCCAACCCCCTGCACAATGCAGAAGACTCACAAACACCTCCCCCTCAATTCACAGGATCTCCATTGCTGTCAGATGGCCACCTAACCTCTGCTGAAAAACCTCTAAGGAAGGAGAGCCCACCACCTCCCGAGGGGGAAGCCTGTTCCACTGAGGAATCGCTCTAACGGTCAGAAAGTTCATAGAATCACAGAGTTGGAAGGGACCTCCAGGGTCATCTAGTCTAGCCCCCTGCACAATGCAGGAGACTCACAAACACCTCCCCCTCAATTCACAGGATCTTCATTGCTGTCAGATGGCCATCTAGCCTCTGTTTAAAAACCTCTAAGGAAGGAGAGCCCACCACCTCCCGAGAGGGAAGCCTGTTCCACTGAGGAATTGCTCTAACAGTCAGGAAGTTCTTCCTAATGTTGAGCCGGAAACTCTTCTGATTTAATTTCAACCCACTGGTTCTGGTTCATAAGAACATAAGAGAAGCCATGTTGGATCAGGCCAATGGCCCATCCAGTCCAACACTCTGGGTCACACAGTGGCCAATATATATGCACACACACACACACACACACACACTGTGGCTAATAGCCACTGATGGACCTCTGCTCCATATTTTTATCTAACCCCCTCTTGAAGGTGGCTATGCTTGTAGCCGCCACCACCTCCTGTGGCAGTGAATTCCACAAGTTAATCACCCTTTGGGTGAAGAAGTACTTCCTTTTATCCGTTTTAACCCGACTGCTCAGCAATTTCATCGAATGCCCACAAGTTCTTGTATTGTGAGAAAGGGAGAAAAGTACTTCTTTCTCTACTTTCTCCATCCCATGCATAATCTTGTAAACCTCTATCATGTCACCCCGCAGTCGACATTTCTCCAAGCTAAAGAGCCCCAAGCGTTTTAACCTTTCTTCATAGGGACAGTGTACTAACCCTTGAATCATTCTAGTTGCCCTTTTCTGGACTTTTTCGAATGCTATAATATCCTTTTTGAGGTGCGGTGACCAGACTTGGACACTATTCCAAATGAGACTGCACAGGGCCACAGGAAACAATTCCACATCCTCCTCTATAAGACAACTCTTCAAGTACTTGAAGATGGTGATCCTATCACCTCTCAGCCACCTCCCCTCCAGGCTAAACATCCCCAGCTCCTTCAATCTTTCCTCATAGGACTAGGTCTCCAGAGTCCAGACCTCTCACCATCTTTGTTGCTCTCCCCTGAACCCGTTCCAGCTTGTCCTTAAAATGTGATGCCCAAAACTGAACACAATCCTCCAGATGAGGTCTTAGCAGAGCAGAGTAAAGCGATACCATCACATCTCGTGATCTGGATACTATACTTCTGTTGATACAGCCCAGAATTGCATTTGCCTTTTTAGCCGCCGCATCACACTGTTGACTCATGTTCAGCGTATGATCCACTAAGACCCCCTAGATCCTTTTCGCACAGATTACTCCTAAGACAAGTCTCCCCCATTCTATAACCATGCACTGGATTTTTCCTACCTAAATGCAGAACTTTACATTTATCCCTGTTAATATTAATTTTATTGATTTTAGCCCAGTTTTCCAGCCTGTCAAGGTCATCCTGTATCCAGTTTCTGTCTTCTTCTGTGTTTGCAACCCCTCCCAATTTAGTATCATCTGCAAATTTAATACGGGGTGTTTTCGCACTCACGTTTTACTGGCGCCACGACCCTCCTCACGCCGGCGAATCTGCATGGATTTCGCACCAGAAGCTCCGGCGCTCCCAGAAGCGCCGGCTACTTCCGTCGCTAAGCCAGCGCAAACGGAAATCGCAAAGATGCAGGAAAACGTTTGTGCTGGCTTAGCGACGGAAGTAGCCGGCGCTTCTGGGTGTGCCGGCGCTTCTGGTGCGAAATCCATGCAGATTCGCCGGCGTGAGGAGGGTCGTGGCGCCAGTAAAACGTGAGTGCGAAAACGGCCACGTACTTCCGTTCCTTGTATGCATGTGTTTCCACGATGTTTAATGCTAGTGATTAGGTAATCACAAGCTCCAAAAATATATAAAAGCAGAAACCAAATGTACACTTTAATAACAGCAATGAAATATATTCAACGCTAAGTGACACAACATGTTAAAAATAGCTTCTCCAGTGCTAAACAGCCAATAAACCAATGTAGGCAATGAATGTTTGGATTAGCAAATGTGGCAAGTAGAAGAAGAATTGCAGATTTTAACCCCGCCCTTCTCTCTGAATCAGAGACTCAGAGCTGCTTACAATCTCCTTTATCTTCTTCCCCCACAACAGACACCCTGTTAGGTGGGTGGGGTTGAGAGAGCTTTAACAGAGGCTGCCCTTTCAAGGACAGCTCTGAGATAGCTATGGCTAACTTAAGGCCATTCCAGCAGCTGCAAGTGGAGGAGTTGGGAATCAAACCCAGTTCTCCCAGATAAGAGTCCACACACAACCACTACACCAAACTGGCTCTCTATTAGAGCTCTGGCTGACCCAAGGCCATTCCAGCAGCTGCAAAGGGAGGAGTTGGGAATCAAACCCAGTTCTCCCAGATAAGAGTCCACACACAACCACTACACCAAACTGGCTCTCTATTAGAGCTATGGCTGACCCAAGGCCATTCCAGCAGGTGCAAGTGGAGGAGTTGGGAATCAAACCCAGTTCTCCCAGATAAGAGTCCACACACAACCACTACACCAAACTGGCTCTCATTTAGTTGTTATAGATATTCCAGGCTGTCTGGCCATGGTCTTGGCATAGTAATACCCAGAGGTGGAATTCTAGCAGGAGCTCCTTTGCATATTAGTCCACCCCCTGTCAGAATTTTTGCTCACAAGACTCCACCGTTTGGAGGGAACATTGCTCACAGGGTGTCTGTTGTGGGGGAAGGAAGGCAAAAGTTTGTGAGCCACTCTGAGTTTCAGAGTGAAGGGTGGGATGTAAATCCAATATCATCATCTTCTTCTTGGTGGTCTCCCATCCAAGTACTTAATTTCCAAGATGGTGTGCTCTCCTTCCATGGAGGCTTAGCATCCAAAGTGGTGGGCTCTCCTTCCTTGGAGGTTTTTTAACAGAGGCTAGATGGCCCTCTGACAGCGATGCAGATCCTGTAAATTGAGGGGGAGGTGTTCGTGGGTTTTCTGCATTGTGCAGGGGTTGGACTAGATGACCCTGGAGGTCCCTTCCAACTCTAGGATTCTATGATTCTATGACTGTTAGAGCGGTTCCTCAGTGGAACAGGCTTCCCCCTCGGGAGGTGGTGGGCTCTCCTTCCTTGGAGGCTTAACATCCAAAGTGGTGGACTCTCCTTCCTTGGAGGTTTTTTAACAGAGGCTAGATGGCCCTCTGACAGCAATGCAGATCCTGTGAATTTAGGGGGAGGTATTTGTGAGTTTTCTGCATTGTGCAGGGATTGGACTAGATGACCCTGGAGGTCCCTTCCAACTCTAGGATTCTAGGATTCTGTGACTGTTAGAGCGGTTCCTCAGTGGAACAGGCTTCCCCCTCGGGAGGTGGTGGGCTCTCCTTCCTTGGAGGTTTTTCAACAGAGGCTAGATGGCCATCTACAGCAATGAGGATCCTGTGAATGTAGGGGGAGGTGTTTGTGGGTTTCTTGCATTGTGCAGGGGGTTGGATTAGATGACCCTGGAGGTCCCTTCCAATTCTAGGATTCTAAGATATGATGAGATTGGGCTAGCCTGGGGCATCCAAGTCAGGTCTCAGGTGCTACTGAACTTGAATCTCAGTCTTCAAAAGTGTGATGTGGTTTCTAAAAAAGGCAAATGCAATTTTGGGCTGTATTCACAGACGTCTGCTGTCCAAATTATGTGAAGTAATGGTATCACTTTACATTCCTCTGGTAAGAGCTCACCTGGAGGATTGTGTTCCATTTTGGGCACCGCATTTTAAGAAGGATGTCGACAAGCTGGAACGGGTCCAGAGGAGGGCGACGAAGATGGTGAGAGGTCTGGAGACCAAGTCCTATGAGGAGAGGTTGAAGGAGCTGGGGATGTTTCGCCTGGAGAGGAGGTGGCTGAGAGGTGATAGGATCACCATCTTCAAGGACTTGAAGGGCTGTCATATAGAGGATCATGTGGAATTGTTTTCCGTCGCCCCTGAAGGTAGGACCAGAACCAATGGGTTGAAATTAAATCAAAAGAATTTCTGGCTCAACATTAGGAAGAACTTCCTAACCATTAGAGAGGTTCCTCAGTGAAAGAGGCTTCCTCAGGAGGTGGTGGGTTCTCCTTGGAGGTTTTTAAACATCTGACAATACATTGTAGAAAAAGAAGACTGCAGATCTATACCCCGCTCTTCTCTCTGAATCAGAGACCCAGAGCGTTTTACAATTTCCTATATCTTCTCCCCCGACAACAGACACCCTGTGAGGTGGGTGGGGCTGAGAGAGCCCTCCCAGCAGCTGCCCTTTCAAGGACAACTCCTGCGATATCTATGGCTGACCCAAGGCCATTCCAGCAGCTGTAAGTGGAGGAGTAGGGAATCAAACCTGGTTCTCCCAGATAAGAGTCCGCGCACTTAACCACTACCCCAAATTGTGTAGGGAGTTAGGAATTCTACTGCAGACCAACAGTTGCCCTCTAAAACTTCCTACATATTACAAGTCACAACTTACATCCAGCTAAAAATTCTGGTAAAGTACAAATGACAACAACATGCACTATAAAACAACGGATCCGCAAGTATCCTCTAGAACTGTGGAGAAAGAAAAAAAAAAGAAAATGTGTAAAAGAAAATACTCATTAAATTGGAATGTAAAAACAGCTAGCTGTCATTTAGGATATAGTGATTTGTTATGCATGTTGATCAAAATGATCTGCTCCTGTTTCCAAGAGGTCCCCTCACGAGAAGCAAATTGGAGAGCCAGTTTGATGTAGTGGTTAAGTGTGCGGATTCTTATCTGGGAGAACCGGGTTTGATTCCCCACTCCTGCACTTGCACCTGCTGGAATGGCCTTGGGTCAGCCACAGCTCTGGCAGAGGTTGTCCTTGAAAGGGCAGCTGCTGTGAGAGTCTTCTCAGCCCCACCCACCTCACAGGGTGTCTGTTGTGGGGGAGGAAGGGAAAGGGGATTGTGAGCCGCTCGGAGACTCTTTGGACTGGAGGGCGGGATATAAATCCAATATCTTCATCTACCTCACAGGGTGTCTGTTGTGGGGGAGGAAGGGGAAGGAGATTATGAGCCGCTCTGAGACTCTTTGGAGTAAAGGGCGGGATATAAATCCAATATCTTCATCTACCTCACAGGGTGTCTGTTGTGGGGGAGGAAGGGAAAGGGGATTGTGAGCCGCTCTGAGACTCTTTGGAGTGGAGGGCGGGATATAAATCCAATATCTTCATCTACCTCACAGGGTGTCTGTTGTGGGGGAGGAAGGGAAGGGGGATTGTGAGCCGCTCTGAGACTCTTTGGAGTGGAGGGCGGGATATAAATCCAATATCTTCATCTACCTCACAGGGTGTCTGTTGTGGGGGAGGAAGGGAAAGGAGATTGTGAGCCGCTCTGAGACTCTTCAGAGTGGAAGGTGGGATATAAATCCAATATCTTCATCTACCTCACAGGGTGTCTGTTGTGGTGTGGGGGGGGGAGGTAAATGAGATTGTGAGCCGCTCTGAGACTCTTTGGAGTGGAGGGTGGGATATAAATCCAATATCTTCATCTACCTCACAGGGTGTCTGTTGTGATGGGGGGGAGGTAAATGAGATTGTGAGCCGCTCTGAGACTCTTTGGAGTGGAGGGTGGGATATAAGTCCAATATCTTCATCTACCTCACAGGGTGTCTGTTGTGGGGGAGGAAGGGAAAGGAGATTGTGAGCTGCTTTGAGACTCTCCGGAGTGGAGGGCGGGATATAAATCCAATATCTTCATCTACCTTACAGGGTGCCTGTTGTGGGGGAGGAAGGGAAAGGAGATTGTGAGCCGCTTTGAGACTCTCCGGAGTGGAGGGCGGGATATAAATCCAATATCTTCATCTACCTCACAGATTGTCTGTTGTGGGGGAGGAAGGGAAAGGAGATTGTGAGCCGCTCAGAGACTCTTCAGAGTGGAGGGCGGGATATAAATCCAATATCTTCATCTACCTCACAGGGTGTCTGTTGTGGTGGGGGGGAGGTAAATGAGATTGTGAGCCGCTCTGAGACTCTTTGGAGTGGAGGGTGGGACATAAATCCCATATCTTCATCTACCTCACAGGGTGTCTGTTGTGGGGGAAGAAGGGAAAGGAGATTGTGAGCCGCTCTGAGACTCTTTGGAGTGGAGGGTGGGATATAAATCCAATATCTTCATCTACCTCACAGGGTGTCGTGGTGGGGGGGAGGTAAATGAGATTGTGAGCCGCTCTGAGACTCTTTGGAGTGGAGGGTGGGACATAAATCCAATATCTTCATCTACCTCACAGGGTGTCTGTTGTGGGGGAGGAAGGGAAAGGAGATTGTGAGCTGCTCTGAGACTGTTTGGAGTGGAGGGTGGGATATAAATCCAATATCTTCATCATCATCATCTTGCAAACTTGGGCTCAGGTTGGAGATTAGAAGGATTCTTGAAGCCTGCATTTATGCACTAGAACTCTGAAGTCTTCTTGAAGTCTCGTATCTGTATGTGGTATTTGGCATGAAGCCTAGAAAGTACAATAGCATATACCTTAGAAATAACATTTACAAAAAAAAATAAAGAACAGAGACCTAAATCTGTCATGCATGCAAACACAATATAGTCTCCAAAGAGGAGTAAAATACATTACCAATTCGGAATCAATAAATTAATATTTGTATGTGCCCTCCAGAGACTGGAGAAGTATTCTGCCTAAAGGCAAAAAGAGCGAAATCAGCATAAATGAGAAATTCCTTGCTTAGGGGAAATTACATATATCCATGGTGGATTGGGTTGTGTAGTCCTCTCTGATACTGTCCAAGGACAGGTCTCTTAAAAGGAGACTCAGTCCACTGCCATTATGCCTAAGGTCAAGGTACAGAAAAAGCCTACAAAAAATAAGTCCAGTTTAATTCTTCATTGAGACTACAGAACTGGGATGTCAAACATGCGGCCCAGAAGCCGAATCTGGCCCCCAGAGGGCTCCTATCAGGCCCCCGAGCAACTGGCTGTCATCTGCTTCCTTCTCCCTCTCTCTTGCTTCCTTCTGCATCACAGCTTGCTTTGCCAGGCTCTGTCAATCGTACGACAGAGCTACTGAGCCAAACCTCTCTTCCTTCTCTTGGCTGAGGCTCCTCCCCATCCTGGTCCCCTGGGGAAGGAAAGAAGAACTTTCTTTGTGCAGTTCCCTAGACCCATGGGCGAAATGCAAAGAAAGCACCTTTAAGACCGAGTTTGTGTTTGTCTGTGTTCTTTATAAAATTTCTATCACTGCTACCTAATCACAAAGAAGACTTGGCCTGGCCCAACCTGACGTGGCCTGGCCCAACAAGGTCTCATTTATGTCATATGAGTTCAACGCCCTTGCTGGAGACTGTCAGCGTCTTCCAAGTGAATATCAAATATACTACTGATTTTAATGACAGTGTAATTCTGATGTAGAAGTGGTAACATTTATGCCAAATATATATATATATATCTCAGCTGCGGCTCAGCTTGTCCGAATCTTCCAAAATGTTTTAATGGCGATGCAGCGGCCGTCCCAACTGAATGCAAGATTTATACTCGCATCTTTTAATCTTAATAACTCTAGGGAATCGCACCCTCCTACATGAGCTTACAAGGCCATTTCACAATATACGGGTAGCAAACTGGACTCTAGATAGATTCCCTACCAACGGGTCCTCGGTTTCTTCTTCTTGTGCTCCGTCTTGTGGTCTATGCCTCTCCTCCAATTGAAGAAGAAGGTACAGCTGAAATCAAGAGAGGCTGAACGACCCATCTGGAATATGATTACATCTCTGCCTCTCTCTTTAACATCATGCCAGTGAGTTTTAGAATCAGGGAAAGAGGATTGCGTATAAATGTATTTGATTTCCCTGCGATCGGATGCTGTAGTGTTCTGTTCAATTGTATGTTTTTACTTGTATCCACAGATGGCTTTATGTAATTGAAAATGGTATTTTATTTCAATAGGGGACTGGATAAACATACGGAGGAGAGGTCCATAAGTAGCTATTAGCCATAAGGTATAGATGGAACATTATGTCTAGGACAGTGAAGCTCTGTGTTCTTCATGCCTGGGGGGCAACAGTGGGAGGTCTTCTGGAGTTCTGGCCTTGCTGGTGGGCCCCTGATGGCACCTGGGTTTTGGCAACTGTATGACACAGTGTGTTGGGCTGGATAGGGCCATTGCGCTGATCCAACATGAACATAAGAGAAGCCATGTTGGATCAGGCCAATGGCCCATCCAGTCCAACACTCTGTGTCATAAGAACATAAGAACATAAGAGAAGCCATGTTAGATCAGGCCAATGGCCCATCCAGTCCAACATTCTGTGTCACACAGCGGCTATATATATATATACACACACACACACACACACACACACACACACACTGTGGCTAATAGCCACTGATGGACCTCTGCTCCATATTTTTATCTAACCCCTTCTTGAAGGTGGCTATGCTTGTGGACGCCACCACCTCCTGTGGCAGTGAATTCCACATGTTAATCACCCTTTGGGTGAAGAAGTACTTCCTTTTATCCGTTTTAACCTGTCACATAAGAGAAGCCCTGTTGGATCAGGCCAGTGGCCCATCCAAATATATATACATATCTCCCTCGGCTTGACTTCGCGAACAAAGATTTAAGAAGGGTGCAGTAGTCCATGTCTGCTGCAGGCTCGCTGGTGGCTGACAAGACCAATGCGGGACAGGCAGATCCGGCCACAGTGGCTGCAGGGAAAAGTCTGATTTGGGGTTGGTGCTGTAGCAGTGCGATTCTTCCTCCATCTCCTTTTGTCCTCAAGACCAGCTATGCGTGCATTTTCAAAGGAAGAGACAGCCTGGTGGATGGTGTGCCTCCATGCTTTGCGATCTGAGGCTAGGTCAGACCACTGGTGATGGTTGATGCGACAGGTGCCAAGGGATTTCTTCAAGGAGTCCTTGTACCTCTACTTTGGTGCCCCTCTATTTCGATAGCTGGTGGAAAGTTCGCCATACAGAGCAATCTTGGGAAGGCGGTGGTTTTCCATCCTAGAAATATGCCCTGCCCAGCGCAGCTGCGTCTTCAACAGCAGTGCCTCGATACTTGTAACCTCCGCCCTCTTGAGGACTTCGGTGTTGGTCACAAAGTCACTCCAGTGGATGTTGAGGATGGTGCGAAGGCAGCGCTGATGAAAGCGCTCAAGGAGTCACAGGTGATGACGGTATAAAACCCACGATTCGGAGCCGTAGATGAGGATTGTCATCACAACCGCTTTGTAAACATTGATCTTTGTGCCTTTTTTCAGATGCTTGTTGCTCCACACTCTTTTGTGCAGTCGGCCAAAGGCACGGTTTGCCTTTGCCAGCCTGTTGTCAATCTCCTTGTCGATCTTGGCATCTGAGGAGATGATGCACCCCAGGTAGCTGAACTGCTGGACTGTCTTCAGAACTGATTCACCCACAGTGATACAGGGAGGGTGATAATTTTCCTGTGTGTGTGTGTGTATATATATATATATATATATATATATATATATATATATATACACACACACACACACATACACACACTGTGGCTAATAGCCACTGATGGACCTCTGCTCCATATTTTTATCTAACCCCCTCTTGAAGCTTTGGGTAAAGAAATACTTCCTTTTATCCATTTTAATCCAACTGCTCAGCAATTTCATATAATGCCCACAAGTTCTTGCATTGTGAGAAAGGGAGAAAAGTACTTCTTTCTCTACTTTCTCCATCCCATGCATAATCTTGTAAACCTCTATCATGTCACCCTGCTGTCGACGTTTCTCCAAGCTAAAGAGTCCCAAGCGTTTCAACCTTTCTTCATAGGGAAAGTGCTCCAGCCCTTTAATCATTCTAGTTGCCCTTCTCTGGACTTTCTCCAATGCTATAATATCCTTTTTGAGGTGCGGCGACCAGAACTGCACACAGTATTCCAAATGAGACCGCACCATCGATTTATACAGGGGCATTATGGGACTGGCTGATTTCCTTTCACTTCCCTTCCTAATAATTCCCAGCATGGCGTTGGCCTTTTTTATTGCAACCACTCATGGCTTCTCTTATGTTGATATTTTTAAGTTTATTTGATTTATATCCTGCTCAGGGTGGCTGATGCTTTGTATTATGTCTAGGGCAGCGATGTTCTGTGTTCTTGGTGCTCGGGGTACAACGTAGGGAGGGATATTGGAGTTCTGGCTTCTGGAGTTCTGACCCCACTGGTGGACTTCCTGGTGGCCTCTAGGTTCTGGCCACTGTGTGACACAGAGTGTTGGACTGGAGGGGCCACTGGCCTGATCCAACGTGGCTTCTCTTACATTCTTATGTGACACAGTGTTGGACTGGATGAGCCATTGGCCTGATCCAACATGGCTTCTCTTATGTTCTTATGTGAAACAGAGTGTTGGACTGGAGGGGCCACTGGCCTGATCCAACAGGGCTTCTCTTATGTTCTTATGTGACTCAGAGTGTTGGACTGGAGGGGCCACTGGCCTGATCCAACATGGCTTCTCTTATGTTCTTATGTGACACAGAGTGTTGGACTGGAGAGGCCACTGGACTGATCCAACATGGCTTCTCTTACGTTCTTATGTGACACAGAGTGTTGGACTGAATGGGCCATTGGCCTGATCCAACATGGCTTCTCTTATGTGACACAGAGTGTTGGACTGGATGGGCCATTGGCTTGATCCAACATGGCTTCTCTTACGTTCTTATGTGATACAGAGTGTTGGACTGGAGGGGCCACTGTCCTGATCAAAAATGGCTTCTCCTTCATTCTTATGTGACACAGAGTGTTGGACTGGAGGGGCCACTGGCCTGATCCAACATGGCTTCTCTTATTTTCTTATGTGACACAGAGAGTTGGACTGGAGAGGCCAATGGCCTGATCCAACATGGCTTCTCTTAGGTTCTTATGTGACGCAGAGTGTTGGACTGAACGGGCCATTGGCCTGATCCAACGTGGCTTCTCTTATGTTCTTATGTGACACAGAGTGTTGGACTGGATGGGCCATTGGCCTGATACAACATGGCTTCTCTTACGTTCTTATGTGACACAGAGTGTTGGACTGGAGGGGCCACTGTCCTGATCCAACATGGCTTCTCTTGTGTGACACAGAGTGTTGGACTGGATGGACTGTTGGCCTGATCCAACATGACTTCTCTTATGTTCTTATGTGACACAGAGTGTTGGACTTGATGGGCCATTGGCCTGATCCACCATGGCTTCTATTATGTTCTTATGTGACACAGAGTGTTGGACTGGATGGGCCATTGGCCTGATCCAACATGGCTTCTCTTATGTTCTTATGTGACACAGAGTGTTGGATAGGATGGGCCATCAGCCTGATCCAACAGGTCTTCTGTTATGTTTTTATGTGACACAAAGTGTTGGACTGGATGGGCCACTGGCCTGATCCAACAGGTCTGCTGTTATGTTCTTATGTGACACAGAGTCTTGGACTGGATGGGCCCTTGGCCTGATCCAACCTGGCTTCTCTTATGTTCTTATGTGACACAGAGTGTTGGACTGGATGGGCCATTGGCCTGATCCAACATGGCTTCTCTTATGTTCTTATGTGACACAGAGTCTTGGACTGGAGGGGCCACTGTCCTGATCCAACATGGCTTCTCTTATGTGACACAGAGTTTTGGATGGGGTGGGCTGTTGGCCTGATCCAACATGGCTTCTCTTATGTTCTTATGTGACACAGAGTGTTGGACTGGATGGGCCATTGGCCTGATCCAACATGGCTTCTCATATGTTCTTATGTTACACAGAGTGTTGTACTGGATGGGCAACTGGCCTGATCCAACATGGCTTCTCTTACGTTCTTATGTGACACAAGGGTTGGACTGGAGTGGCCACTGGCCCGATCCAACATGGCTTCTTTTACGATCCTATGTGACACAGAGTGCTGGACTGGAGGGGCCACAGGCCTGATCCAACATGGCTTCTCTTATGTTCTTATGTGACACAGAGTGTTGGACTGGATGGGCCATTGGCCTGTTCCAACAGGTCTTCTCTTATGTTCTTATGTGATACAGAGTGTTGGACAGGATGGGCCATCAGCCTGATCCAACAGGTCTTCTGTTATGTTTTTATGTGACACAAAGTGTTGGACTGGATGGGCCACTGGCCTGATCCAACAGGTCTGCTGTTATGTTCTTATGTGACACAGAGTCTTGGACTGGATGGGCCCTTGGCCTGATCCAACCTGGCTTCTCTTATGTTCTTATGTGACACAGAGTGTTGGACTGGATGGGCCATTGGCTTGATCCAACATGGCTTCACTTATGTTCTTATGTGACACAGAGTGTAGGACTGGAGGGGACATTGGCCTGATCGAGCATGGCTTCTCTTATGTGACACAGAGTGTTGGACTGGATGGGCGATTGGCCTGATCCAACATGGCTTCTCTTATGTTCTTGGTTTGTTTTTTTCTCTCCTGAAATTGAAGTGGTTTGGTCTTTCCCAACTGTCAAGCATGCATATTTCGAAGTACAGTGGTGGGTTTTTAGACAGAAAGGAGGCCATTAGTATCCAACGCATCCATCCCTTTTTCCCAAAGATTGGGCAAATAGTGCATCCATCAAACCTAAGGATGTTTACTCTGCAGCCTGGCTGCGAGGTTCACTAGCATGCTGGCTGAGTCAAAAATAAGGGGGTTCTCATCCCTCCTCTCCAATCTGATTAGAGGTTGTCAGATTCAAGTTCTGTTTGTGGCCTTCTAGTGGCAACAGAGAGACTGCCCTTTTGTGAAAGGGAAATGAGTGGGATAAAACTAGAGAGGAGAACTCCTCAGTGTGGTCTAGCAGCTTGAGACACAGGGGCCTGCTGAGTAAATCTCTTGTGTTAAAAGGGGGAGGGGAGGGGATGCTGTGAGTGGTCATTTCACCACACTTTACACCTTCAGCTGTCAGTCATGATGGCTACGGAGAACCTCCGCATTCTCAGGCAGTCAACCTCTGAATCCCAGAAGGCAGCATCAAGAGAAGATCTCAGCCTCTCTACCCCATTGTTGGCTCTCTGGAGGAACTAGTTGGCCAGTGTGTGAGACAGAATGCTGGACTAGATGGACCTCAGTGGTCTGATCCAGCAGGACCCTTCTGATGTTCTTATGAAGGCCTTGGCCTCTATACCCTGTTATTATCCCTCCAGAGGAACTGTTTGGCCGCTATGTGAGACAGGAGGCTGAACTAGATGGACCCTCACTGGTCTGATCCAGCAGGGGTCTTCTGATGTTCTTCTCAGGGGAAGGCCTCAGTCTCTCTGCCCTGTTGTTGGCCTCCAGAGGAACTGGTTGGCCACTGTGTGAGACAGGAGGCTGGACTAGATGGAACCTCACTGGTCTGATCCAGCAGGGCTCTTCTGGGGTTCTTATGTAGGCCTCAGCCTCTCTGCCCTGTTTTTGGCCCTCTAGAGGAACTGGTTGGCCCCTGTGTGAGGCAGAATGCTGGACTGGATGGACCCTCATTGGTCTGATCCAGCAGGGCTCTTCTGATGTTCTTCTCAGGGGAAGGCCTCGGTCTCTGTGCCCTGTTGTTGGCCCTCCAGAGGAACTGGGTGGCCACTGTGTGAGACAGGAGGCTGGACTAGATGGACCCTCCCTGGTCTGACCCAGCAGGGCTCTTCTCATGTTCTTCTCAGGGGAAGACCTCAGTCTCTCTGCCCTGTTGTTGGCCCTCCAGAGGAACTGGCTGGCCACTGTGTGAGGCAGGACGCTGGACTGGACTGGACTGGTCTGATCCAGCAGGTCTCTTCTGATTTCTTTATGTAGCATCGCTTTTGCTGGTAGAGCCACCCCTTTCGTTTTTCACTTCCCAGCCAGCCGAGAGAGAGGCTATGTGTGGGGTGAAACGAATGGGTCTGCATCCGCTGATAGACCGCGGTCACAGGAGGCTCTTGTGTTTGATCTGATGCTATAAATGCACAAGGAGGGGATTTGCCGTGGGTGAGAATTTGGGAGGGGGGGATTGTTGCAGGGTGTGCTACAACTCCCCCCCCCTCCCTGCAGGACATCTTCCTGACCAGAGTAACAGCTCTGGAGGTTTCCAATGAGTCCTCTTTCTTTCTCCGGGAGCGGGTGATATTTTTTCCTCTTGAGGGTGGTGGGGGGGCCCCTCTGGGACTACCCTGAGGAAACGTTGAATGTGGTTATTGTGTCACAAGCATTTAACCTTGTACAATCCTGGGGACTGTGCGATCGGGACGGGAGCCAGAGAACAGGCCCTTCTTTATGCCAAGAGGCAGAGCCCTGCATCCATAAGTAGCTGCCGTGGACGCCGACGAAACTCTGAGAGGAACAAACGGGCTCTTCATTGCTATTAACTCTTCAGGCGGCTCAGGGCGAGATCCGGTTCTCCTTTGCCTTTCTTTCTTTCTCGTCCCCCCCCCCCCCAAAAAAAAAAAATCAGCATTGCTCCAAAGTGCAGTGGTCTCATAAGGAGAGCCAGCAAATCAATTTTTTATTGGGGGGTTGCCTGCTTTCTGAGGGGTTCATTGGCTTTAACCTAAAAAGATTGAGGAGATCCGAGAAAGGATCTCTTCGGTTCCCTGCCAAGCCTTCTCCTGAATTGCTGGCTGTGTTGCTCCACTATGGTAGCTGTTTTTCTCTCTTGCAAAGAT
Source organism: Heteronotia binoei (assembly GCF_032191835.1). Taxonomy (NCBI): domain Eukaryota; kingdom Metazoa; phylum Chordata; class Lepidosauria; order Squamata; family Gekkonidae; genus Heteronotia; species Heteronotia binoei. The sequence continues at coordinate 4,209,852 of NC_083243.1, read as the reverse complement.
GGGTAATGAGGCTGTGGCTCGTGTGTGTGTGTGTGTGTGTGTGTGAAGGGTTGTCAAGTCGCAGCTGACTTACGACAACCTGTAGGGTTTTCAAAGCAAGAGATGAGAAGGGGTTTGTCGCTGGTAATATCACAATGTCCCTTCCTTCCTTCCTTCCTTCCTTCCTTCCTTCCTTCCTTCCTTCCTTCCTTCCTTCCTTCCTTCCTTCCTTCCTTCCTTCCTTCCTTCCTTCCTTCCTTCCCATAAAACAGGGGTGGCCGATGGTAGCTCTCCTGATGTTTTTTGCCTACAACTCCCATCAGCCCTAGCCGTTGGCCATGCTGGCTTTAACTGATTAACATGTGGAATTCACTGCCACAGGAGGTGGTGGCGGCCACAAGCATAGCCACCTTCAAGAGGGGTTTAGATAAAAATATGGAGCACAGGTCCATCAGTGGCTATTAGCCACAGTGTGTGTGTATATATCAAATTTTTTGCCACTGTGTGACACAGAGTGTTGGACTGCTTTTCTATGGAAGTGCCCATGGCTTCTTTCGTAGCAGGAACTCCTTTGCCTATTAGGCTACACCCTCCTGATGTAGCCAGTCCTCCAAGAGCTTACAGTAGGCCCGGTAAGAAGAGCCCTATAGGCTCTTGAAAGATTGGCTACCTCAGGGGTGGGTGTGGCCTAATATGCAAAGGAGCTCCTGCTACAAAAACAGTTGTGGAGGAGCCTTTGATTTTGTGAGTGCCTGCCTGCTTTTCAAACTGGTACCCTTCCTGTCACCTAATTGCTTATTTGGATGCCAGTCTCCAGGGAACCTTCCATGAGGCCCCTGCGGGCTGGTTGTCTGCAAGCATGTCCTGTATTTGCCCCTGGTTTGGGTTCATCGACGGGATGTTTCCTACAGGGATGGGAGGGACGGTGGCTCAGTGGTGGAGCATCTGCTTGGTAAGCAGAAGGTCCCAGGTTCAATCCCCGGCATCGCCAACTAAAAAGGGTCCAGGCAAGTAGGCGTGAAAAACCTCAGCTTAAGACCCTGGAGAGCCGCCGCCAGTATGAGTAGACAAGACTGACTTTGATGGACCCAGGGTCTGATTCAGTAGAAGGCAGCTTCATTAGGGGAGGGACGGTGGCTCAGTGGTAGAGCATCTGCTTGGTAAGCAGAAGGTCCCAGGTTCAATCCCCGGCATCTCCAACTAAAAAGGGTCCAGGCAAGTAGGCGTGAAAAACCTCAACTTGAGACCCTGGAGAGCCACTGCCAGTCTGAATAGACAATACTGACTTTGATGGACCCAGGGTCTGATTCAGTAGAAGGCAGCTTCATTAGGGGAGGGACGGTGGCTCAGAGGTAGAGCATCTGCTTGGGAAGCAGAAGGTCCCAGGTTCAATCCCCGGCATCTCCAACTAAAAAGGGTCCAGGCAAAGAGGCGTGAAAAACCTCAGCTGGAGACCCTGGAGAGCCGCTGCCAGTCTGAGGAGACAAGACTGACTTTGATGGACCCAGGGTCTGACTCAGTAGAAGGCAGCTTCATATGTTCATACAGCTGTTTTTCCCGTTTTTGTTGCCAAGCCGTTCTGTGAAACAATCCCTAATGTGAAGGTGGGAGTTAAATGCTTCTAACGAGCAAATGAACATATAAAGAACTTACGCCATCTTTGATTAGGTGGACAAGAGCAGGGAATATCCAGGCAATATCTTCCCGAGATACACCTGTTGTCTGCCAGTGACTCTCAGGCGGGTCGTCGCCCTGAGCATTCGGGGGAAAAAATTGAACAGACGATTTATAAATTGTAACAAATAAAACAAATGTGTCACCTGTTGCAGGGATATTATTATCCCCGTCACTTTCGCCGTTCGTAAGCACAGGTGGCAGCCGGAATTAATTCCAGTCTTGGCCTTGCTCGATAGCTGTGGCAAAGGAACTGATTCTCATTCGAGGTCATTGGAGAGGGGGAGATGCCAAAGAACTCGAACAGGAAGTGCCTGGCTGCGGGGATCTCGACAGGGAAGGAGAGGAGGACGGGGTTGCCGGGACCTGACGGTTGTGCAGGATCGCCCAGCGGGCTTGCGGGCTCCAGGGCGAGAGTTCCTCTTGTCATGGATAAATTTTTGGAGCCTCAGACCACTCGAGGGGAGAAAGTTCGCAGCACCCTTTGTTCTCCTTCTCGGGTACCAGTAACTGAGTGATGACTCGAGCAACACTCTTTTTACTCTCTGTGCCTGTGTTCCTTGCTCTTGTCAAATCGCTGCGCCTGTGTTCCTTGCTTTGTTTTCAGTGGCCCCATGGGGTAGGACCGGAACCAATGGGTTGAAATTAAATCAAGAGTTTCTGGCTCAACTTTAGGAAGAACTTCCTGACCGTTAGAGCGATTCCTCAGTGGAACAATGCAGGGGGTTAGACTAGTTGACCGTGGAGGTCCCTTCCAACTCTATAATTCTCCAGCACTATCCTCCCTGACTCCACTCCCTTCTTCCTGATTTAAACTCTCTGCTCCTCCCCGCTCCCCCTCCAGGTGGTCCCACTCCCTTCTTCCCGATTTAAACTTTCTGCCCCTCCCTCCTCCCCCTCCAGGCGGTCCCGCTCCCTTCTTCCCGATTTAAACTTTCTGCCCCTCTGTGCTCCCCCTCCAGGTGGTCCCGCCCCCTTCTTCCAGGTTTAAACTCTCTGCCCCTCCCTCCTCCACCTCCAGGTGGTCCCGCCCCCTTCTTCCAGATTTAAACTCTCTGCCCCTCCCTCCTCCCCCTCCAGGTGGTCCCGCTCCCTTCTTACAGATTTAAACTCTCTTCCCCTCCCTCCTCCCCCTCCAGGGTGTCTGGCTCCCTTCTTCATGATTTAAACTCTCTGCCCCTCCCTCCTCCCCCTCCAGGTGATCCCGCTCCCTTTTTCCTGATTTAAACTCTCTGCCCCTCCCTCCTTCCCCACCAGGCTGTCCCGCTCCCTTCTTCCAGATTTAAACTCTCTGCCCTTCCCTGCTCCCCTTCCGGGCGGTCCTGCTCCCTTCTTCCAGATTTAAGCTCTCTGCCCCTCCCTGCTCCCCCTCCAGGCAGTCCCGCTCCCTTCTTCCGGATTTAAGCTCTCTGCCCCTCCATGCTCCCCATCCAGGTGGCCCCGCTCCCTTCTTCCGGATTTAAGCTCTCTGCCCCTCCATGCTCCCCATCCAGGTGGTCCCGCTCCCTTCTTACGGATTTAAACTCTCTTCCCCTCTCTCCTCCCCCTCCAGGTGGTCCCGCTCCCTTCTTACGGATTTAAACTCTCTTCCCCTCCCTCCTCCCCCTCCAGGTGGTCCCGCTCCCTTCTTACGGATTTAAACTCTCTTCCCCTCCCTCCTCCCCCTCCAGGGTGTCTGGCTCCCTTCTTCATGATTTAAACTCTCTGCCCCTCCCTCCTCCCCCACCAGGCTGTCCCGCTCCCTTCTTCCAGATTTAAACTCTCTGCCCTTCCCTGCTCCCCTTCCGGGCGGTCCTGCTCCCTTCTTCCAGATTTAAGCTCTCTGCCCCTCCCTGCTCCCCCTCCAGGCAGTCCCGCTCCCTTCTTCCTGATTTAAACTCTCTGCCCCTCCCTGCTCCCCCTCCAGGCGGTCCCGCTCCCTTCTTCCGGATTTAAGCTCTCTGCCCCCTCCATGCTCCCCATCCAGGTGGCCCCGCTCCCAATCCCGATCAGGTGTAGTGTCAACCGGTCTGTCAGGTGTTCCAGCAGGGGTGCTGTCCAGCTGGTGAGGAAGTCAATGTCCACCTCTTTTCCTTCCTTTGCTGGCTGACAGTGGACCGCTCAGGGATTGGGGTCATTGTCTTGGTGGCCCCCGTGGGTCGAGGCGGAATCCTGAGTCCGGAAGGGTCCAGAGAAAAGTGTTTGCTTCCCTCCTCCCTTCTTTATTTATTCTGGGAGTTTTGCTGAACATTTGAGAATTCAGGGGAGCATCTTTGGAACGAGTCCCAAGGAGCAGAAAGGAATCAAAGGGTTGGTGAGATGAATCTTTAGGGCTTTGATTAGCCTTAACTTACCATCTGGAGGGGAGGGCTGTGGCTTAGTGTCAGAGCAGCTGCTTTGCATGGAAGAGTTCCTAAATTCAATCCCTGGCATCTCCAGTTGAAAGAACCGGTTAGGAGGCGGATGGGAAAGGGTTCTGCCTGAGACCGCTAAGAGCCACTGCCAGTCTAAATAGATGATAGTGACTGGGATGGACCATTGGTCTGATTCAGTGTAAAGCAGCCTCCTGGAGGCCCAGATTGCAGCCACCGCCAAGTCAGCCTTTTTCCACCTAAGGCGGGCAAGGCAGTTGGCTCCCTTCCTAGAGCGCCAAGATCTGGCAACGGTACTTCACGCAACGGTCACCTCGAGACTGGATTACTGCAATGCCCTCTACGTGGGGCTGCCTCTGTACCGAACCCGGAAGCTGCAGCTGGTGCAGAACGCAGCGGCCAGACTGTTGCTGGGGCTTCCTAAATGGGAGCACATACAGCCTGGACTGCGCGAGCTGCACTGGCTGCCAGTTATATATCGGGTTCGTTACAAAGTGCTGGTCATTACCTTTAAAGCCCTATGTGGTCGAGGACCTGTCTACCTTAGGGACCGTCTCTCCCCGTATGAACCCCAGAGAGCACTGAGGTCAGCCGGAAAAAACTTGCTGACTACTCCCGGACCGAGAGAGGTGAAGCTGCAATGTACCCGTAACCGGGCCTTCTCCTCTGTAGCCCCGAGCCTATGGAACCAACTTCCAGAGGAAATGAGGGCCCTGCGGGACCTTGAACAATTCCGCAGGGCCTGCAAGACCTTCCTCTTCCGACTGGCTTTCGCTGACGAAGAAAGAAATTGCTAATGATAACCGCCATCCTAAAAGAACAGTATTAGCACTTTTATTAACTTAATTAACTAATTTTTAAACCTAATCAGAATTTTAATGCTTAAGTGTAATTTTGTGTTTTTGGCTTTCGTTGTATAATTGAAATGTGTATGATGTTGTTAGCCGCCCTGAGCCTGCTTCGGCGGGGAGGGCGGGATACAAATAAAATTATCGACAAATAAAAATTATCTGTGAGTTTGGGGAGGAGCTGTGGCTCAGCGGGAGAGCGTTCTGCTTGGCATGCAGAAGGTCCCAGGTTCAATCCCCGGCGTCTCCAGTTAAAAGGACTAGGAAGCAGGTGATGGGAAAGCTTTCAGTCTGAAACTCCAAAGAGCCAGGGCTACTCTAAGCAGACAATAGAAGAAGAGATAAATAGCACAAAATATTAATTCTACTGTTTTAGAATTTTAATAGATTTTAATTAATTGTAGTTTAAAATGTTGCACTGTACAATGTATATTGAATTTTGTTGTTAGCCGCCCTGAGCCTGCTTCGGCGGGGAGGGCGGGATATAAATAAAAGGTGATTGATTGAGAAGAAGAACGGTGGCTCAGTGGTAGAGCATTTCTTGGTAAGCAGAAAGTCCCAGGTTCAATTCCTGGGATCTCCAACTAAAAAGGGTCCAGGCAAGTAGGCATGGAAATCCTCAGCTTGAGCCCCTGGAGAGCTCCTGCCAGTCTGAGTAGACAAGACGGACTTTGATGGACCCAGGAAGGTCCGATTCCGTAGGGAAAAATGGTAAAGGTAGTCCCCTGTGCAAGCACCAGTCATTTTCGACTCTGGGGTGACGTTGCTTTCACAATGTTTTCACGGCAGACTTTTTACAGGGTGGTTTGCCCTTGCCTTCCCCAGTCTTTTACACTTTCCCCCCCGGCAAGTTGGGTGCTCATTTTACCGACCTCGGAAGGCTAAGTCAACCTCGAGCCAGCTACCTGAAAACCTAGTTTCCGTCGGGATCGAACTCAGGTCGTGGGCAGAGGGCTCCGACTGCAGTACTGCAGCTTTACCACTCTGCGCCACAGGGATTCAGTAGAAGGCAGCTTTCTATGGAAGAAGATGATGATGTTGGTAATGATGTTGGATTTATACCCCACCCTATACTCTGAATCTCAGAGTCTCAGAGTGGTCACAATCTCTTTTACCTTCTCTTTTAGAAGTACTTTTCTCCCTTTCTCACAATACAAGAACTCGTGGGCATTCAATGAAATTGCTGAGCAGTCGGGTTAGAACAGATAAAAGGAGGTACTTCTTCACCCAAAGGGTGATTAACATGTGGAATTCACTGCCACAGGAGGTGGTTGCAGCTACAAGCATAGCCAGCTTCAAGAGGGGGTTAGATAAAAATATGGAGCAGAGTTCCATCATTGGCTATTAGCCACATTTTTATATATAAATTTTTGGCCACTGTGTGATACAGAGTGTTGGACTGGATGGGCCATTGGCCTGATCTGACACGGCTTCTCTTATTTTCTCCCCCCCCCCCCAACAGTCACCCTGTGAGGTGGGTGGGGCTGAGAGAGTTCTGGAGGAGTGGGGAATCAAACCCAGTTCGCCCAGATAAGAGTCCACGCACTTAACCACTATGGCTGACCCAAAGCCATTCCAGCAGTTACAAGTGGAGGAGTGGGGAATCAAACCCGGTTCTCTCAGATAAGAGAGCTATGGCTGACCCAAGGCCATTCCAGCAGGTGCAAGTGGAGGAGTGGGGAATCAAACCCGGTTCTCCCAGAGAAGAGAGCTACGGCTGACCCAAGGCCATTCCAGCAGGTGCAAGTGGAGGAGTGGGGAATCAAACCCGGTTCTCCCAGATAAGAGAGCTATGGCTGACCCAAGGCCATTCCAGCAGCTGTAAGTGGAGGAGTGGGGAATCAAACCCGGTTCTCCCTGATAAGAGAGCTATGGCTGACCCAAGGCCATTCCAGCAGGTGCAAGTGGAGGACTGGGGAATCAAACCCGGTTCTCCCAGATAAGAGAGCTATGGCTGACCCAAGGCCATTCCAGCAGCTGCAGGTGGAGGAGTGGGGAATCCAACCCGGTTCTCCCAGATAAGAGAGCTCTGGCTGACCCAAGGCCATTCCAGCAGCTGCAGGTGGAGGAGTGGGGAATCAAAACCGGTTCTCCCTGATAAGAGAGCTATGGCTGACCCAAGGCCATTCCAGCAGGTGCAAGGGGAGGAGTGGGGAATCAAACCTGGTTCTTCCAGATAAGAATCCACGCACTTAACCACTAAAGCAAACTGGCTCTCAGTATACCCCGGTATGGGCCACCAGTTTTGTTCATAAAGTGAATAAGCATTGGCTCTTCCTCACTAACTCCTAGAGATTAGCAGAAAGAGCCTGAGGAGCATAAGGACCTCAGTAGGGCATGATGCCAAAGTCTGCACATCCAAAAGCATTCCTTTTCCTACTGATCTCAGTAGCTTGGAGATAAGCGGTCGTTCAAGGGATCCCCAGGTCACACCTGGAGGTTGGCATCCTTGGTAGAGGCACATGGCCAGGCAAAATGATCCACCCTGGGCTAGGCAGCCCAAGGGAGGGAATTCCGAGGACTAGGGAAGGTTCAAGAACTGGCCTCCCTCCCGATTAAAACATAAGAACAAAAAAGAGAAGCCCTGTTGGATCAGGCCAATGGCCCGTCCAGTCCAACACTCTGAGCGTTTTCGCACTGACCTTTTACTGGCGCGACCACCCTCTTGACACCGGAGGATCTGCCCGGATTTCGCACAAGAAGCGCCGGCGCACCCAAAAGAGCCGGCTATTTCCGTCGCGAAACCCGCTCAAACGGAAACCGCCAAGAAGCAGGAAAACGTTTGAGCGGGTTTCGCGACGGAAGTAGCCGGCTCTTCTGGGTGCGCCGGCGCTTCTTGTGCGAAATCCGGGCAGATCCTCCGGTGTCAAGAGGGTGGTCGCGCCAGTAAAAGGTCAGTGCGAAAACGGCCTATGTGTCACATAAGAACATAAGAGAAGCCATGTTGGATCAGGTCAATGGCCCCTCCAGTCCAACTCTCTGTGTCACATAAGAACATAAGAGAAGCCATGTTGGATCAGGTCAATGGCCCCTCCAGTCCAACTCTCTGTGTCACATAAGAACATAAGAGAAGCCATGCTGGATCAGGCCAATGGCCCCTTCAGTCCTACACTCTGTGTCACATAAGAACATAAGAGAAGCCCTGTTGGATCAGGCCAATGGCCCATCCAGTCCAACACTCTGTGTCACATAAGAGAAGCCATGCTGGATCAGGCCAATGGCCCCTCCAGTCCTACACTCTGTGTCACATAAGAACATAAGAGAAGCCATGTTGGATCAGGCCAATGGCCCCTCCAGTCCAACACTCTGTGTCACATAAGAACATAAGAGAAGCCATGTTGGATCAGGCCAATGGCCCCTCCAGTCCAACACTCTGTGTCACAGAAGAACATAAGAGAAGCCATGCTGGATCAGGCCAATGGCCCATCCAGTCCAACACTCCGTGTCACATAAGAGAAGCCATGATGGATCAGGCCAGTGGCCCCTCCAGTCCAACACTCTGTGTCACATAAGAACATAAGAGAAGCCATGTTGGATCAGGCCAATGGCCCCTCCAGTCCAACACTCTGTGTCACATAAGAACATAAGAGAAGCCATGTTGGATCAGGCCAATGGCCCCTCCAGTCCAACACTCTGTGTCACAGAAGAACATAAGAGAAGCCATGTTGGATCAGGCCAATAGCCCATCCAGTCCAACACTCTGTGTCACAGAAGAACATAAGAGAAGCCATGCTGAATCAGGCCAATGGCCCATCCAGTCCAACACTCTGTGTCACATAAGAGAAGCCATGTTGGATCAGGCCAATGGCCCCTCCAGTCCAAGACTCTGTATCACATAAGAACATAAGAGAAGCCCTGTTGGATCAGGCCAATGGCCCCTCCAGTCCAACACTCTGTGTCACATAAGAACATAAGAGAAGCCATGCTGGATCAGCCCAATGGCCCCTCCAGTCCAACACTCTGTGTCACATAAGAACATAAGAGAAGCAATGCTGGATCAGGCCAATGGCCCACCCAGTCCAACACTCCGTGTCACACAGTGACCAGAAAAACCCCAGGTGCCATCAGGAGGTCTATCACTGGGGCCAGGACACAACAAGCCTTCCCACTGTTGCCACCCCCAAGCACCAAGAATACAGAGCATCACTGCCCCAGACATAAGGACATAGGAGAAGCCCTGTTGGATCAGGCCAATGGCCCCTCCTGTCCAACACTCTGTGTCACACAGGGGCCAAAAAAACCAGGCGCCATCAGGAGATCCATCAGTGGGGCCAGAACACTACAAGCCCTCCGACTGCTCCCCTCTCCCCCAAGCATGAAGCACTGTATCCCACCCAACCGTTGCTACGAAGATCATTGCAGAAGATCTGAAGCCTCAGTGGAACAAGGGAGACGTTTCCTTTAAACAAAACAAAACAGCAATTTGTGGACATATTATAATATACATCTTGCTTCCTTTCTCATCAAGCCTAAACTTTATTTTACTACTTGAGCAATATCAAATGCATCCATTTATAACCCGGTTAGCATATAAAATCCAACCGTTTGGCATATTTACGGAAATTTTCATGTTATAAATGCCTTCTGCGATACAAGCAAAACTGTAAATACAGCCGGTTCTAGAGAGCACGGCGAATGGCATCAGCCAGTCGGCAGAAATGCCAGGAGCTCTGGTTTGGAGGGGCAGCTTTGACTGAGCCGTTCATTGGCAGACACCGAAAGCATTCTGTCTTTTCCTTCCTCTTCCACAGATAAATGCTGCATTTCATCTTCTTGGATGACGAAGAGACAAGGAAAGTCCCGGAAAGGCAGCCTAGGAACAAGAAATATCTGGGGACTTTGGGGGTGGAGCCTGGAGACTTTGGGGGTGGAGCCAGGAGACATTGGGGGTGGAGCCATAAGCAAAGTTGTGACAAGCGCGATTGAACTCCAAGGGAGTTCTGGCCATCATGTTTAAAGGAACCGCACACCTTTTAAATGCCTTCCCTATGTTAGAAATAATGAAGGATGGGGCACCTTTTCTCGAGGCTCATAGAATTGGACCCCCTTGTCCAATCTTTTTGAAACTCAGGGGGTGTTTTGAGGGGCATCCTCAGATGCTATGCTGAAAATTTTGTGCCTCTGCCTCAAAATACAGCCCCTCAAGAGGCCCAGATACCCCCAGATCAATTCTCCATTATACCCTATGAGAATCGACCTCCGTAGGAAATAATGAAGTGCCCAGCGGACATTTCCCTCCCTCCCTCCCGCCCCCGTTTCTGATGACTCTGAAGCGGGGGGGGTTGGCATCTCTGCTCACGAGTTGCTGAACTTCCAACTTCTTCCCACAGGGCAACCAAAGGTTCAAGTTTACCTTTCCTGTGCAAACGACCTTTGCAAAGATTGTGCAACCAACGGAGGGTTTGAGCTGCTTTCACAGCCACTGGGAGAAGCCATGTTGTTCTGCCTGCTCCCCCCCCGCCCCCCTTCAGCCTTAAAGACACAGACACACCATCCCAAGAGGAAGCCTTTCCAAGAGGAGTCTGAAGTCTCTGGAGGTGGAAAGGCACATGGGGGCTGTGGGGGGTGGGGCTTCCCCTGGTGGCCAGCTGACTGGGGGCGGGAAGGAGCCTGGGAAAGCGGGAGAACCCCCCCCCCCCCGGGGACCTGGGGATTGGCAAGCCTACCTAGGACAGAGGGATGTGTGTGACTGGAAGCCGCCCGTTCCCAGCAAGGACAACATTTAATGGCCACCAATTCCACCTCGCAGCTCCAAACTTTTCTCCAGTTTGGTGTAGTGGTGAGGTGCACGGCCTCTTATCTGGGAGAACCGGGTTTGATTCCCCACTCCTCCTCTTGCACCTGCTAGAATGTCTTTGGGTCAGCCATAGCTCTCATAGGAGTTGTCCTTGATAGGGCAGCTTCTGGGAGAGCTCTCTCAGCCCCACACACCTCACAGGGTGTCTGTTGTGGGGGAGGAAGACAAAGGAGATTGTGAGCTGCTCTGATTCAGGGTGGAGGGTGGAGTATAAATCCAATGGCATCGTCTTTATTTGTCTCTCTCTGGGTGTATCCAGAATTTGACTGAATTGGTTGCAACCATCGCCACTGGAATGGGATTGTTGAAAGCTACTGAATCGTGGACCTCTGGGATTGGCTCCAAGGGTTATGCAAGTGTGGCTAAACGTCATAGCACAAGGCTGTGTTCCTACTAGAATCCTGCAGCCTTAAACTGTGATATTGTTTGAGTCCACAGTGGACTCAGACTTCGTCCTGTTGTTTCATGCTAACGAGGCTACCCACTTGAGAGCCAGTTTGGTGTAGTGCTTAAGTGTGGGACTCTTATTTGGGAAAGCAGGGTTTGGTTCCCCACTCCTACACTTGCAGCTGCTGAAACGGCCTTGGGTCGACCATAGCTCTTGCAGAGCTGTCCTTGAAATGGCAGCTTCTGGGAGAGCTCTCTCAGCCCCACCCACCTCCCAGGGTGTCTGTCGTGGAGGAAGGAGGTAAAGGAGATAAAGGAGTTTAACCTGGAGCGGAGGCGGCTGAGAGGTGATATGATCACCATCTTCAAGTCCTTGAAGGGCTGTTCTATAGAGAATGGTGCGGAATTGTTTTCTGTGGCCCCAGAAAGTAGGACCAGAACCAACGGGTTGAAATCAAATCAAAAGAGTTTCTGGCTCAACATTAGAAAGAACTTCCTGACCATTAGAGCTGTTCCTCAGTGGAACAGGCTTCCTCGGGAGGTGGTGGGGTCTCCTTCCTTGGAGGTTTTTCAACAGAGGCTAGATGGCCATCTGACAGCAATGAAGATCCTATGAATTTAGGGTGCGGTATTTGTGAGTTTCCTGCATTGTGCAGGGGGCTGGACAAGATGACCCTGGAGTTCCCTTCAAACTCTAGGATTCTGTGATTCTATGAGATTGTGAGCAGCTCTGAGACTCTGATTCAGAGAGAAGGGTAGGGTATAACTCTATGGTCTTCTTCTTCCATTTGCAGCTTTTCATTTGCGACATTTTTATTCAAGGTGAACGGCGGCAGCGTTGACAGAAAGGGCAATTTCCCATTGTTGGGCGATGAAAGGTGTATCGTTTCCAAGATAAGTGAAGGGTTTCCAAGAGAAAGGAGTGTCTGGGTATCATTAAAGTACTCCGTCACCCTCTTTCCCAAACATAGCAAACCGCTTTGAATGTGCGGGTAATGAACCTCTTTATGCCTGCCCGCCGTGTTGGTACAATACAAAGTAATTTGTGGGGTTTGGAGGGAGATGGATTTTGGGGGGAGAGGAGACTCACACTTCCCCCATGATGGAAAGTTCCTCGCTTAAGTTATTCGTTCCCCGTGTGGACACAGTGCACTTGTACTTTTCATCAGCGGCCTGAAGAGAATGTTTCCATAGAAGCGCTTCTCCTGTCATTGTGCTTCGGCGTGCGGGGCAAAACCAGAGTTGTCAGGAAGTGCATCTCCCAAATACCAGGATGGAACAGACAATACATTTTCTCTCTCTCTCTCTCTGTCTCTCTCTCTCTATCATCTCTCTCTCTCATCTATCTATCATCTATCATTGATCTCTCTCTGTCTGTCTGTCTGTCTGTCTATCTATCATAAGAACATAAGAGAAGCCATGTTGGATCAGGCCAACGGCCCATCAAGTCCAACACTCTGTGTCACACAGTGGCAAAAAAATTTATATACACACATACACTGTGGCTAATAGCCACTGATGGACCTGTGCTCCATATTTTTATCTAAACCCTTCTTGAAGGTGGCTATACTTGTGGCCACCACCACCTCCTGTGGCAGTGAATTCCACACGTTAATCACCCTTTGGGTGAAGAAGTGCTTCCTTTTATCCGTTTTAACCTGTCTGCTCAGCAATTTCATCGAATGCCCACGAGTTCTTGTATTGTGAGAAAGGGAGAAAAGTACTTCTTTCTCTACTTTCTCCATCCCATGCATTATCTTGTAAACCTCTATCATGTCACCCGCAGTCGACGTTTCTCCAAGCTAAAGAGTCCCAAGCATTTCAACCTTTCTTCATAGGGAAAGTGCTCCAGCCCTTTAATCATTCTAGTTGCCCTTCTCTGGACTTTCTCCAATGCTATAATCATCTGTCTTTAGGGTTTGTAGAATCTTTCGGGCTCAAGTGCCGTGTTCTACTGGAGAAAGTTTTCCTTCCAGACGTTTCGTTCTCAGCTGCGGAGGACATCCTCAGTGGCGTTGCAGCCGGAGCAGGCGCTCTGACCTTCTTGGCTGCTGTGCGTTGAGTGGGGCCAGGGCTGCTGGAGAGCTGCTATTTCTAGGCTGGAGGGTGTGTGATGAAAGGGCAATTGGTTTGTGGATGTGCCCATTGTTTGGCAGGGCTTCCTGGAAGGGCATCATGAAAATAAAACAGAGAACAGGGTTGTGTGTGCCGCTCTGAGCGGCTGGGAGGAAGGGCGGAAGAAAAATGGAGGGAAAGAACCCTGAAGAAAAAACGTTTCCGTTGAAGCCACGGCTAATGCGTGGATAAATATTTGAAGCTATTCAGTCCCACCCCCCCTCACTCCGTCCTTTTAAACCTTTTTTAAAAACCTTGTTTTATGAATACTAGCAGTTATTAGACATGTAAATGTTGAAGTTGAAAGCATTCTCTTGTCTCTCCAGAGGATACCGAGAGAAAAAGAAGCAAACATGAAACGGGATCCGCCTATGACAAGAAGCCGAGCGTGATATTTTGTTACAATGACATTATTTTAAGGCTTGTAATATTTGTACCATCTCTAAGGCCTGTCCTTCTCTGTCGCAGGTTAGATTCCTCCTCACTGTAATCTGGGAACAATGCTCCACTGAATCGGCGCACAGGACGTGGTAGCGTTGCCAATCCCCAGGTGAGACAGGCGATGGAAGTTAAATAACTACTGTGATGGCAAACAAAGTTGATAGTAACCATTTCAAAACCTTCATATATTTTAATGCTCCCCATTTTAAATTTTGCATTCTTCATGTTATAATAAAAATCCAGTTTCAATATCCATTTATATATTTCATATTGTAAATTTCGCATACTTCATGTTGTAATAGAGGTCCAATATTAACATTTCCGTATTGCGAAAAAAGTCTATGAGCACCGGATACAGGCCCATTTCATCAGTAGACTTCCTCGGGAGTAATGCCTTTCTATGTTTTTCCCAGGTGTAACAACCACTAGTACTGACCATTACTCATGATTCTCCTTACCACATCTTCTCTCTCCCTCTGGAATAAACCAAGATAGCACAAGTTAGCAGACAGCTGAACGGAACTAAAAATTCAAAAGTTTGCATTTCAATAAAACACTTACCACTCCAAGACACTTAAGTGTGCACATTTTTCATGTAAGTGTCTCGAAGTGGTAAGATATTTTTTTTTATTATTGAAATACAAACTTGCAATATGGAAGTGTTAATATTGGACCTCTATTACAGCATGAAGTATGCAGAATTTACAATATGAAAAATATGAATGGATATTTAAATTGGATTTTTATTATAACATGAGGCATGTAAAATTTAAAATGTGGAGCATTAAAATATATGAAGGTTTTGAAATGGTTACTATAAACTTCGTTTACCATCCCAGTAATTGTTTAACTTCCATTGCCTGTCCCATTAACTCTGATCCCTTTTTCTTGTTACAATCCCCGCGTGGGGGCAAGGTTTGGTTTGGAGGCGCCCCTTCCCCCCGCTTCAGGGTCATCAGAAAGCGGGGGGGGGGGAATGTCTGCTGGGAACTCCACTATTCCCTATGGAGAACGATTCCCATGAAGGGGTGGCCAGTGGTAGCTCTCCAGATGTTTTTTGCCTACAACTCCCATCAGCCCCAGCCGTTAGCCATGCTGGCTGGGGCTGATGGGAGTTGTATGCAAAAAAAAAATCTGGAGAGCTACCCTTGACCACCCCTGCCGTAGGGTATAATGGAGAATTGATCCGCTGGTATCTGAGGCTCTGGGGGGAATGTTTTTTGAGGTAGAGGCACCCAATTTTCAGCTTAGCATCCGGCGCCTCTTCTCAAAACACCGTCCGAGTTTTAGGGGGTCCAATTCTAGGAGCCCCAAAAGAAGGTGGCCTTATCCTTCTTTGCTTCCAGTGGAGAGAAGGCATTTAAAAGGTGTGTGGTCCCTTTAAAACTGATGGCCAGAACTCCCTTCGGAGTTCAATTACGCTTGCCACGACCTTGCTCATGGTTCCTGTGTAGGGCGGGATATAAATCCAATACCATCATCTTCTTCTTCTGCTGCTGCTGCTGCTTCTTCTTCTGAGCCAGTTTGGTGTAGTGGTTACGTGCGTGGACTCTTATCTGGAGGAACCACGTTTGATTCCCCACTCCTCCACTTGCACCTGCTGGAATGGCCTCAGGTTAGCCATAGCTCTTGCAGGAGTTGTCCTTGAAAGGGCAGCTGCTGTGAGAGCCCTCTCAGCCCCACCTACCTCACAGGGTGTCTGTTGTGGGGGGAGAAGACATAGGAGATTGTCGCCTCTGAGTCTGTGATTCAGAGAGAAGGGTGGGGTATAAATCTGCAATTCTTCTCCTCCTCCTCCTCCAACTGCTCCTCTCCTTTGTTCCAGTGTATCCTGCAAATTTAAACTGCTTCTGGATAGATTTGGGGCTGTGTGTTTCCTAACCGGGCGCCCTGCTCGACACGTACCTTGTTTCCTCCATTCCAGTGTAAATAATGTTTCACTCTGAGCTCATCTTATCTTGATGAGGAAGTGGAGTCTACATAATTAACCCAGATTGACTCGGAGCCCTTAATCTGTGCTCAGACACACTAAACCGCCGCATATTAGCAGAGCTTCTTCCCCTGAGCTGAGATTAAACCTGAATAAAATGTTACTGGAGGAAAGGAGCGGGCTCTTAATCCATTGCTGGAGCATCTCGTGGAGGCTTGCCGGGGCTGCAGGCTGCTTCCAGGTGTCAAAAGCTAGTCTTTGGGCTGTCCGGAAGAGAAGGCTTTTATTGGCATTGACACAGGGAGACAGGAACAATGTGGCGCAGAGTGGTAAAGCTCCAAGACTGCAGTGCAAAGAGCCAGTTTGGTGTAGCGGTTAAGTGTGCGGACTCTTATCTGGGAGAACCAGGTTTGATTCCCCACTCCTCCACTTGCACCTGCTGGAATGGCCTTGGGTCAGCCATAGCTCTGGCAGAGGTTGTCCTTGAAAGGGCAGCTGCTGTGAGAGCCCTCTCCAGCTCCACCCACTTCACAGGGTGTCTGTTGTGGGGGAGAAGATATAGGAGATTATAAGCCGCTCTGAGTCTCTGATTCAGAGAGAAAGCGGCGTATAAATCCACAGTCTTCCTCTCCTCTCCTTCCTTCCTTCCTTCCTTCCTTCCTTCCTTCCTTCCTTCCTTCCTTCCTTCCTTCCTTCCTTCCTTCCTTCCTCCCTCCCTCCCTCCCTTCCTTCCTTCCTTCCTTCCTTCCTTCCTTTCTCCCTCCTTCCCAGTCTTCCTTCCTTCCTTCCTCCCTCCCTCTCTCTCCCTTCCTCCAACCCTCCCTCCTTCCCAGTCTTCTTTCCTTCCTCTCTTCCTCCTCCCCTCTCTTCCTTCCTTCCTTCCTTCCTTCCTTCCTTCCTTCCTTCCTTCCTTCCTTCCTTCCTTCCTTCCTTCCTTCCTTCCTTCCTTCCTTCCTCCCTCCCTCCCTCCCTCCCTCCCTCTCTCCTTCCCAGTCTTCCTTCCTCTCTCCCTCCCTCTCTCTCCCTTCCTCCCACCCTCCCTCCTTTCCTTCCTCCCTCCCTTCCTTCCTTCCTTCCTCCTTTCCTCCCTCCCTCCCTCCTTCCCAGTCTTCCTTCCTTTCTCCCTCCCTCTCTCTCCCTTCCTCCCACCCTCCCTCCTTCCCAGTCTTCCTCCCTCCTCCCTCCCTCCCTTCCTTCCTTCCTTCCTTCCTTCCTTCCTTCCTTCCTTCCTTCCTTCCTTCCTTCCTTCCTTCCTTCCTTCCTTCCTTCGGCTCTCAAGCACCAGATGTTCATGTCTTACAGCTCTCAAACATCTGACATTCATTGTATGTGACTCTTACGTTAAGCAGGTTTTGCCACTCCTGCTCTATGGTTTTGTAGGGAAAAAAAGCCCATAGTGTATTTGCCCAACACCTAAAGCGTTGCCCGTGCTGTCTGTGAGCCGATGCCAGAAGATTCCCTGAGCGGTGCCAGGGCCGCTCCGCTGGCAGAAGGCAGAGCCAGCCACAAACGGCTTCTGCAGTTCACCTGGAGTTGCTCCGTGAAGAGCTTGGTGCAGTATCAACTGTATTGACTGGTTTTTAAAATTGTTAAGTTCAATGTTTTATATTGTTAAATTTAACTGTTTTGATTATTATTGTATGTTTTTATGAAATGTTGTCAGCCGCCCTGAGCCTGCCGAGGTGGGGAGGGCGGGATAAAAATAAAATATTATTATTATTATTATTATATATTATTATTATAGTTGCCAGAGAGCCGCTGCCAAAGCTGTGTTTTATTTTTAAAACTCTGCGCCGCCAATCCACTCAATGGCCGAAGAGGAGTTCTGCCGGGCAGAGTCCACACCTGGCTCCAAACACTTTCTAAAAAGTCAAGGCAAGTATCAGAAAAGGTGCCTCATAAGCCCCTCTTGGGGGACCCCCGCTTCAGAGGAAGAGCACGCAAACGCTAGCAGGCTGTATTCCTCCTCCCCCATATAGGGTTGCCAAGTCCTCTTCATCCCCCGGTGGGGGACATTTGCGCATGCGCAAAGAATGACGACACTAGGACTCTCCCAGGTTGTTACAACACCCACTCATCAGGCGGGACACATGTTAGACCTGGTCTTTGTGGCCGGAATATCAGTGACTGATATTGCAACGGAAGCAGTGCCATGGTCAGATCACTTTGCCCTTAAGGCCCGTATGGAGGTGTCACCCAAAACCTGTTTAGGCGGAGAGCGTATTTTAGCTCACCCGCGGAGCCTGATGGACCCGGAACGGTTCCTAACGGCTCTACGGGATACCTGGCCCGCTGGCGATTCCCTGGATGATCTGGTAGAGTCCTGGAACGATGGGCTCTCCAGGGCCATTGAGGAGATCGCACCCAGGCGCCCCTCTGCGCCCCCGCCCGAAACCGTCGCCCTGGTTTAACCGGGAGCTGCGGCAACAAAAGCGGGAGCTCAGACGACTAGAGAGGCAATGGCGGCGTACTCGAGACGAAGTGACCCGAACATCTTATAGAGAGAGTTTGAAGGCCTATGAGATGGCAATCAAATCCGCAAAGAGAGTATTCTTTGCGGCTAAGATTGCGTCCGCAACTTCGCGCCCGGCACAATTATTTGATATAATTAGAGGACTTAAAACGCTGCCACAAGGCAGGTTAAATTCTATTGAATTGGAAATCGGCTGTGAGGCTTTTGCGAAATTTTTTGCGGATAAAATCGCGTCACTCCGCCCCGACCCCCCTGCCAGTTTGGAGACAGTTAGCGAACCTGAGGCCCCGAGCCTGTCTTCGGATTATACTCTGGATGGCTTTAGACCCCTCAGCCTGGAGGAAGTTGACAGGATTCTCTTATTGGCTCGCCCAACAATTTGTAAATTGGACCCATGCCCTTCCTGGCTTATTAAATCTTGCCAGGGGGATCTTAGATATCCTGTGCGGGATATCATAAATAGATCCCTAACGGAAGGGCACTTTCCAACGCCACTCAAAGAGGCTGTGGTCCGTCCCCTCCTAAAAAAACCATCTTTAGATCTGGCCCAATTGGCACATTATCGGCCGGTTTCTAATTTGCCCTTTTTGGGTAAACTTATTGAGAGGGCAGTGGCGATGCAATTACAGAATTTCCTGGAGGACGCTTCCATCCTTGACCCATTTCAGTCCGGCTTCCGCCCGGGACACGGGACGGAGACAGTGTTGGTCGCCCTAGTAGATGACCTTCAACGGCATCTGGATCGGGGTGGCTCGGCGGTGCTGATGCTGTTAGACCTGTCGGCGGCGTTCGACACGGTCGACCATCGGCTACTGACGTGCCGCCTCGCCGACGCGGGGATTCAGGGGTTGGCCTTACAGTGGCTTTCCTCTTTCCTGGAAGGTCGGGGACAAAAGGTCGCAGTAGGGGGGGAGCTATCCCAGAGGCGCACACTTGATTGTGGTGTGCCCCAGGGGGCGGTTCTCTCCCCGATGTTATTCAATATCTATATGCGGCCTCTTGCCCAGATAGCCCGAAGGTATGGGCTGGGGTGTCACCAGTATGCTGATGACACCCAGCTCTATCTACTGATGGACGGCCGGCCGGTCTGCGCCCCCGAAAATCTGGACCGGGCATTACAGGCCGTGGCTGAGTGGCTCAGACTGAGTGGGCTGAAGCTAAATCCTACGAAGACAGAGGTCCTTTGCTTGGGTCGCCGCGGCCCGGGGGGGGGGATCCCCCTGCCAGCTTTTGACGGTGCGCCGCTGATGGCGGCGGACAGAGTCAGGAGCTTGGGGGTGCTGTTGGAGCCTTCCTTAAAGATGGAGGCTCAGATAGCAGCCGCTGCCAAGTCCGCATTTTTTCATCTTAGGCGGGCAAGGCAGCTGGCCCCCTTCCTGGAGCGCGACGACCTAGCAACAGTGATCCATGCTACGGTCACCTCGAGGTTGGACTACTGCAATGCCCTCTACATGGGGCTGCCCCTGTCCCGGACTCGAAAGCTGCAGCTGGTGCAGAATGCCGCGGCCCGGCTGTTATTGGGTCTCCCAAAGTGGGGACACATTCGGCCGGGTCTTCGGACTCTGCACTGGCTTCCAGTGATGTATCGAGTCCGGTACAAGGTGCTGGTTATTACCTTTAAAGCCCTATATGGCCTGGGACCTGCCTACCTGAGGGACCGTCTCTCCCCATACGTTCCCCAGAGAGCACTGAGGTCAGGAACACAAAATCTCCTCTCTATCCCCGGGCCAAAAGAAGCCCGCCTGAAAGTCACTCGAGATAGGGCTTTCTCCGTTATGGCCCCCACTTGGTGGAATCAGCTGCCGGAAGAGGTGAGGGCCCTGCGGGACTTGGCTCAATTCCGCAGGGCCTGTAAGACGACCCTCTTCCGGCTAGCTTACACCTAGCCGGGATGGAACTTGACGTAACTGGCCTGCCATCTGTTTATATAAAATGATATGTTATTGGTTTTAAGCTGCATTGTTTTTATGAATTGAAATGTATTGGTTTTAATGTTTAAATGTGAAGTATTTAATTGTTTATATTTAAATTGTTAAATTGTTATTGTTGGAAGCCGCCCTGAGCCACTCCTGGGAAGGGCGGGATACAAATCCCGAATAAATAAAAATAAAAAAATTAAATGACGTCACCCGGAAGTGACATTATCAAAATGGCGGCACCCATGCGGGGCCGCTCTAGGTGTTTCCAGGAAAACTCTATGGTTTTCCCCGGATGCTGTAGCCATTTGGGAGGTTAAAACTCTATGGTACAAAAGCTTCCTTCCTTCCTTCCTTCCTTCCTTCCTTCCTTCCTTCCTTCCTTCCTTCCTTCCTTCCTTCCTTCCTTCCTTCCTTCCTTCCTTCCTCTCTCTCTCCCTCCCTACTTCCTCCCCTCCCTCCCTCTCTCCTCCCTTCCTTCCTTCCTTCCTTCCTTCCTTCCTTCCTTCCTTCCTTCCTTCCTTCCTTCCTTCCTTCCTTCCTCTCTCCCTCCCTACTTCCTCCCCTCCCTCCCTCTCTCCTCCCTCCCTCCCTCCCTCCCTCCCTTCCTTCCTTCCTCTCTCCCTCCCTACTTCCTCCCCTCCCTCCCTCCCTCTCTCCTCCCTCCCTCCCTCCCTCCCTCCCTCCCTCCCTTCCTCCCTCCCTTCCTTCCTTCCTCCCTTCCTTCCTTCCTTCCTTCCTTCCTTCCTTCCCTCCTTCCCTCCTTCCCTCCTTCCCTCCTTCCTTCCTTCCTTCCTTCCTTCCTTCCTTCCTTCCTTCCTTCCTTCCTTCCTTCCTTCCTTCCTTCCTTCCTTCCTTCCTTCCTTCCTTCCTACCTACCTACCTACCTACCTACAAAAAAAGCCCTGCATTGTTCCCATAATAGGGAATGTTAGTAAAGCAACGTTTCCAACCGCAGGGCAGGCTCTAGCACACAAGCACGCATAAACGTTGTGTTCACAAGAGAGCAAGTGCTAGGAGACAGCGGTGGAGCCAGTCCATTTGTGAGTAGCCACATCGATTTCATCACGCATAATGCTGTCTGCAGAAGGCTGTAGTAGCAGAAGTGAATGATGTTGCTCTTTGGCAGGTGGCAAAGATTTTTCTTATGGATTGTCTGGGCTCTTGGCTGGGTTTCTGTCTTTTACGGGAAGGAATGGATGCCCCAGTGGTACATTTGGGGTAGGTAGTTGTTTGTGTACACATATTGGTGCTTGCGGGGGCACAGTGGGAGGGCTTCTAGTGCCCTGACCCCACTGTGGACCTCCTGATGGCACCTGGGTTTTTTTGGCCACTGTGTGACACAGAGTGTTGGACTGGAGGGGCCATTGACCTGATCCAACATGGCTTCTCTTATGTTCTTATGTGACACAGAGTGTTGGACTGGATGGGCCATTGGCATGATCCAATATGGCTTTTCTTATGTTCTTATGTGACTCTGTGTTGGACTGGATGGGCCACTGGCCTGATCCAACATGGCTTCTCTTATGCTCTTATGTGACACAGAGTATTGGACTGGAGGGCCATTGGCCTGATTCAACAGGGGTTCTCTTATGTTCTTATGTGACACAGAGTGTTGGACTGGAGGGGCCATTGGCCTGATCCAACAGGGCTTCTCTTATGTTCTTATGTGACACAGTGTGGGACTGGATGGGCCATTGGCCTGATCAAACATGGCTTCTCTTATGTTCTTATATCTGGGGCAGGGATGGTCTGTATTCTTGGTGCTTGGGGGATAATGGTTGGAGGGCTTCTGGAGTTCTGGTCCTGCTGGTGCGCCTCCTGAGGGTCTATCTAGTCCAGCATCCTGTCTCACAAAGTGACCAACCAGTTCCTCTGGAGGGCCAACAACAGGGCAGAGAGGCCAAGGCCTTCATAAGAACATCAGAAGAGCCCTGCTGGATCAGACCAGTGAGGGTCGATCTTGTCTAGCATCCTGCCTCACACAGTGGCCAACCAGTTCCTCTGGAGGGCCAACAATAGGGCAGAGAGGTTGAGGCCTTCACCTGAGAAGAACATCAGAAGAGCCCTGCTGGATCAGACCAGTGAGGGTCCACCTAGTCCAGTGTCCTGCTCCCACAGCAGCCAATCAGTTCCTCTGGATGGCGAACAACAGGACAGAGAGGCCGAGGCTTTCATTAGAACATCAGACTAGCCTTCTGGATCAGATCAGTGATCCATCTAGTCCATCATTCTGTCTCACACAGTGGCCAACCAGTTCCTCTGGATGGCCAACTACAGAGGAAGAGAGGCCGAGGCCTTGCCTCATAAGAACATCTGAAGAGCCCTTCTGGATCCGACGAGTGGTCCATTCCAGTCCAGCCTCCTATCTCATGTAGTGACCAACCAGTTCTTCTAGAAGTCCAGTAAGAGGGCATAGAGACTGAGGCATTCCCCCGGTATTGCCTCCTGGCACTAGAATCTAGAGGTTGACTGTCTTGAATATCTGAGTCCTGGTGGTAAAGTCCATGTTTTAGTTGTAGAATATCCCAGGTTCCTTTCCGTTGATGGAAAACATTTTCATAGGTGGGCCTTGTAAAGACCTGGGAGATGGGCTAAAGACCTGGGAGACGGGCCACTTGTGGTCTGGACTGGATTAGGTCGGTCACGCTTAGTCTAACAGCTGCATATAACATATGAGGGGATATAGATATACCAAGTGTTGAAATAGTATAAATTTATTAACCTGTGAAGTGATTTAGCGTGCATTAGGGAGGCTGATTTTGGTGAGGGCTCGGAGGGGACCATACGGCGTATCGAGGCTCTCCGATAATCTCGCTGCATTTCCCAGAAGTGGTTGCTGGCATCTTCCTCTCTCTCTAAGCGACCTTTCTGCTTTCCACGCAACAGGGCACTCTCGGTATCTTTCTTCTTCCGAATTAGCTTTGCGAGCCAACCTTTATCTTGGATGGGCTTCTTCAACCAGGACGTAACCTTCATCTGTCATA